>NC_037673.1:28055305-28248883 GCF_003255815.1 Theropithecus gelada | reverse complement strand
GATGTGGTGCTGAGAAGAATGTATATTCTGTTGATTTGGGGTGGAGAGTTCTATAGATGTCTATTAGGTCTGCTTGCTGCAGAGATGAGTTCAATTCCTGGATATGCTTGTTAACTTTCTGTCTTGTTGATCTGTCTAATGTTGACAGTGGAGTGTTGAAGTCTCCCATTATTATTGTATGGGAGTCTAAGTCTCTTTGTAAGTCTCTAAGGACTTGCTTTATGAATCTGGGTGCTCCTGTATTGGGTGCATATATATTTAGGATAGTTAGCTCTTCCTGTTGAATTGATCCCTTTACCATTATGTAATGGCCTTCTTTGTCTCTTTTGATCTTTGATGGTTTAAAATCTGTTTTATCAGAGACTAGGATTGCAACCCCCGCTTTTTTTTGTTCTCCATTTGCTTGGTAAGTCTTCCTCCATCCCTTTATTTTTAGCCTATGTATGTCTCTGCGTGTGAGATGGGTCTCCTGAATACAGCAGACTGATGGGTCTTGACTCTTTATCCAGTTTGCCAGTCTGTGTCTTTTCATTGGAGCATTTAGTCCATTTACATTTAAGGTTAAGATTGTTATGTGTGAACTTGATCCTGCCATTATGATATTAACTGGTTATTTTGCTCGTTAGTTGATGCAGTTTCTTCCTAGCCTCGATGGTCTTTACATTTTGGCATGTTTTTGCAATGGCTGGTACCGGTTGTTCCTTTCCATGTTGAGTGCTTCCTTCAGGGTCTCTTGTAAGGCAGGCCTAGTGGTGACAAAATCTCTAAGCATTTGCTTATCTGTAAAGGATTTTATTTCTCCTTCACTTATGAAACTTAGTTTGGCTGGATATGAAATTCTGGGTTTAAAATTCTTTTCTTTAAGAATGTTGAATATTGGCCCCCACTCTCTTCTGGCTTGGAGAGTTTCTGCCGAGAGATCTGCTGTGAGTCTGATGGGCTTCCCTTTGTGGGTAACCCGACCTTTCTCTCTGGCTGCCCTTAAGATTTTTTCCTTCATTTCAACTTTGGTGAATCTGGCAATTATGTGTCTTGGAGTTGCTCTTCTCGAGGAGTATCTTTGTGGCGTTCTCTGTATTTCCTGGATTTGAATGTTGGCCTGCTCTACTAGGTTGGGGAAGTTCTCCTGGATGATATCCTGAAGAGTGTTTTCCAACTTGGTTCCATTTTCCCCCTCACTTTCAGGCACCCCAATCAGACGTAGATTTGGTCTTTTTACATAATCCCATACTTCTTGCAGGCTTTGTTCATTTCTTTTTCTTCTTTTTTCTTTTGGTTTCTCTTCTCGCTTCATTTCATTCATTTGATCCTCAATCGCTGATACTCTTTCTTCCAGTTGATCGAGTCGGTTACTGAAGCTTGTGCATTTGTCACGTATTTCTCGTGTCATGGTTTTCATTTCTTTCATTTCGTTTAGGACCTTCTCTGCATTAATTACTCTAGCCGTCAATTCTTCCACTTTTTTTTCAAGATTTTTAGTTTCTTTGCGCTGGGTACGTAATTCCTCCTTTAGCTCTGAGAAATTTGATGGACTGAAGCCTTCGTCTCTCATCTCGTCAAAGTCATTCTCCGTCCAGCTTTGATCCGTTGCTGGCGATGAGCTGCGCTCCTTTGCCGGGGGAGATGTGCTCTTATTTTTTGAATTTCCAGCTTTTCTGCCCTGCTTTTTCCCCATCTTTGTGGTTTTATCTGCCTCTGGTCTTTGATGATGGTGATGTACTGATGGGGTTTTGGTGTAGGTGTCCTTCCTGTTTGATAGTTTTCCTTCTAACAGTCAGGACCCTCAGCTGTAGGTCTGTTGGAGATTGCTTGAGGTCCACTCCAGACCCTCTTTGCCTGGGTATCAGCAGCAGAGGCTGCAGAAGATAGAATATTTCTGAACAGCGAGTGTACCTGTCTGATTCTTGCTTTGGAAGCTTCCTCTCAGGGGTGTACTCCACCCTGTGAGGTGTGGGGTGTCAGACTGCCCCTAGTGGGGGATGTCTCCCAGTTAGGCTACTCAGGGGTCAGGGACCCACTTGAGCAGGCAGTCTGTCCCTTCTCAGATCTCAACCTCCGTGTTGGGAGATCCACTGCTCTCTTCAAAGCTGTCAGACAGAGTCGTTTGCATCTGCAGAGCTTTCTGCTGCTTTTTTGTTGTTGTTGTTGTTGTTGTTGTGTAGCTGTGCCCTGTCCCCAGAGGTGGAGTCTCAGTTGAAAATGCAGAAATCACCGGTCTTCTGTGTCGCTCACGCTGGGAGTTGGAGACTGGAGCTGTTCCTATTCGGCCATCTTGCTCCGCCCCCATAAATCTATTGCTTTCTATATTTCATTTAATGTGTGCCCCCCTCAATGAATTAACATATGTAAAGGTTTAGAGCTGTGTCCCACATATTGTATGTGCTATATAATTATGTGCTTTTAGTATTTAACCCAAGGTACATGTCTCCTTTATCTTGAAGTATTTCACGCAATCTTATTATGTACTGAAATATCCTTTTCAGTACAGTCACCTCTCCTAGTGATACAAGTGTTGAAGTAAGTCCCAACAAAGCCATTCTATGCCTTCATTAATCAATTTCATTTCTGCATTTTATTATTATGGCCAAATTAATGTTGTATATTAGTGTTCTATTGCTCCATTGTCTTCCTTGCTTTAAGTATCTTCTAAAGAACCCATCTGGTAAAGTAAACCCCACAGAATAATTTTCCTTCTGATTAATCACAATCAAGAGATTACAACTTCATTTACATTTGCAAAAATCCCTTCATTTTTGCTCTATAACATAATCCAATCATGGAAGTTACATCCATAATATTCACACACTCCACCCAGATTTAAGGAGCTTGTAAAAGGCATACACACAGGAAGGGGTGGTGATCCTGGGCAGCCCATATTACCACTCTGCCTATTGTCTACTAGAAACTTTACTTAAGCTGTGACCTCAAGTTCAGGCGACTCTTTATTCTACTCCAAGTCGCAGGTGTCATACCTCAAGAACATATATTCTCCTTTAATCCAGCAATCTTTAATATGTGGCCAATAAATGTTATGGATTGTGGCTCGGGGTAGGAATTTTTGTTGTTTTTGTTAGTGTGAAAATGAAAGTTTTCTTTTCTCTCTCAGTAAAGTAGCAGTGACTGACAAAAATTATAGTTCATAAAAATTTAATTTTTATAAAATACTAATAAATTGTCTTTATTTATACTACATAATAGTAATATTATTTCCAATTTTTAAAACTGATTTTGCCCTCTAACTGTCCAAACCCAATGGCTCATGAGCTTATCATTTTGCTCTAATTAGATGGCAGATATATTCGTGTTCAACTATCTTCGTTACTCTATCTGTGGTATCAGTTCATGCAAAAGCATTATACGTATTTCCCGGTTAAATTTAGACATGGATATGTGACTTGCTTTATCTAATGTGATGAGAATGGAACTAGCATATGTTATTTTCAGACTAAAGATTTAAAAAGTAGAGAGTGTTTTATCACATTCTCTTTTTCTTGCATCTTAAAATATAGAAGAATACATTGAAATGAAGGACCGTTTGTTATTGCAATATGTACATGTAAGACTAGTAACAAATAAACTTTCATAAAAACCGCTGAGATTTGGGGACCTGTTTGTTGTATTAGCATAGTATAGCTCTTTTCAGCTGTTCTTCCTAGTTATTGGGCTATTTTAAGTATCATTTTTATTATATTTGTGTTTAAGTGTGCGATGTATGCAAACACGCTTAAATTACTTTCCTCTCTTAATAAGTTACTAATGAGGGAGCAGAGTGTGGAGATATGTTTTAAATGGCCATGAGGTTTAGTTGTGTATAATTGTTTACTCCATGCTAGTCCTTAAATTATATGGTAATTTCCCTAAATAAAACAGTTCTCCCCAAAATTTGCCTTGCTCTAAATCTCCTCCTCTTTAATAGGTTCTGATGTATATTGTGCATGTGTGTGTAAGAGAGAGAAAAAGAAAGGACCATGTCAACAGAGAGATTTGGTTGTGAAATCCACATGAACTCCTCGATCATTCCTTGTTCTCCCGTAGGACATACTTCATTTGCTCTGACCTCAGACCTTCCATCTCAACTACAATTCATTTTGATCATGTCGACAAATTACTTCTGGCTTGTCTAGCTCCTGAGGATAGACTAGCTTCAACACAGGCACATCAATCTACATCTTTACCAGGTTCAGCCGTGATACTTAACAGATCCATAAACAAGCTTGCACTGCACAGTAAATTCTTCTCGTGTCCTTTGTGGTGAGATAGAATCCACTCATTTTGAAGGACAGCAGCTTCATGCTCTTTCTGTCTATTGCTCTCTCATAACTGTTTAACTTTATTGAGGATAAGTCAATTAATTTATTCTTAAACATTAAAAATAGGATAGTATGTAGCACTTACCCTATGATACTTTATGAAGTCATAGTAACATTTTGCTCTTTTTGTTCTCACATTTAGATTATGTAAGAAATGAATAGAATTGGCATGGAGGGGAATGTTTAACTAAACTATACGTTTTTCAATATTTGTAAAATATACATCAAAACCCAGATGACTTTGTCATTTTGAAATAGAGTACCTGGCAAGCTTTGATGGACAAATATTTCAGATTTTCCATGCCATTCTTGTGAAATGAAACATCAACTTTATGTTCACTTAACATTGCTCCTATTCACTAATAATCTTTCATTACATATCCCATCAGTATAACAGAAAGTGAAGTAAAACAGGTGCTCGTGCTTACAGAGCCTAAAAAATGATTTTAAAAGTTTTGAGTTTGACCCCAGAGTAAATCTCTTGAGTATGAGTTGTCAAAGAAAATTTGTTTAAAAATTGTTTTAAAAGACATAGAGCATACTTATTGTTCTATCTGTAGTATTTTGACAGTGATTTTAAGTGGCTGATAGTTTTCTATTTACAAAAAGTTTTCAATTTATGAAATGAGATAGATTCTACATTTATTTCAAATGCAGTGCTATACATACACTGTAATCACTAATAGATTTTAATTTGCATATAATCCTGCCGTTAAAACAGTATTTGTTACTCAAATTATTTCATAAGAATTAATCAAAAGCCAAATTATCACGTTTTAACTTACTTTAAATGTGATAAGAATCAACACTTCTCTTCAAAAAGATAATTGAGATTTGACTGTATGTTTGGAGGCAAGGGAACTGGGCCATTGACATGTTAGTGTCCAATTATAATACTCTCAAGTAAAATAATAAAATATTGTACGTAAATAACACAGAAAAATAAGATTGACACTTGTTAGATGCTTGGGCTGCTGTAAGAAAATACCACATAGAGGGTGACTTAAAAAAACAGTAATATATTTTCTTACAGTTCAGGATGACGGAAATCTAAGATCAAGGACCCAGCAGTGTTGATTTCTCACGAAGCCCGTCTCCTTGAGTTGCAGGTGGCCACCTGCTCAGTGTACCTTCCTGTGGCCTTTTCTCTGCATGTATAGCCCTGATATCGCTTTCTCTTCTTATGGAAACACCAATATTATTGCATTACGCTCTTATGATGTCTCTTTACCTTAATTCCCTCTTTAACGGCCTTATCTACAAATTGGTCATATCGGGGGTTAGGGATTCAACATACAAATTTTGGGAGAACATAATTTAGTGCATAATAACATATTTTAAAGCTATGGACCAGAAAAAGATAGTCATAAACTGGGAAAGTTAGGCAGTGTAAAAGCATGTAGAAGGAGGAAGATGAAGAAGAATGCAGGAATAGTATTATTTTACACACTTTAGTTACTTTTTATTAGAACAAGCCCTGTGTGTATGCATATTTGTGTGCTTTGCATCCTTTTTAAATCAGAAGCGGAAGTTGAATGTTTATCCATAGATTCTTCTCAGTTTATGTAGCATCAAGTTTGCTTTCAGACTGCTAATTTCTTATTAGTGGTGGGTACAAATTTAATCATCTATTATCCAGGAATTAAATTCACCTATTATTTTACTTAAGAAGATAAAATCAGTATTTATTGATGTTTTCATTTTACAATTCTTAATTTTATATTTATGATCAATACTACTTTATTTAATTTACTAAATCACTTTCCATGTGCTGTTATCAGAAACATTTTATATAAAATATATATTGCTTGCTTTATTTATTTATTCACCTGATTTGTATAAAAGGTGTCAATGGAATTAAACTATGTAAATGATGTTGAAACAAGCAGTCAGTAAGAGATATTGAATCAAGCAGTTTGATATCCATAGTGAATAAAAGGAAACCTGACACCTACTTTACAACATTCAATGAAATTGACACAACTGTGAAAAGAAAAAACAATCTGAAGTCTTGAGGAAAACACAGAAAGTTATCTACATGAAGTTACAATAGGCAAAGATCTTTAATATAGGAGTCAAAAACACTAAAGCATTCCAAAAAAGAAAAATAACAAATTGGCTTTTATTCTAACTAGGATTTCCTGTCCATCCAGAGACGTCATATAGAAAGTGAAAACACTGGCCGGGCGCGGTGGCTCAAGCCTGTAATCCCAGCACTTTGGGAGGCCGAGACGGGCGGATCACGAGGTCAGGAGATCGAGACCATCCTGGCGAACACGGTGAAACCCCGTCTCTACTAAAAAATACAAAAAACTAGCCGGGCGAGGTGGTGGGCGCCTGTGGTCCCAGCTACTCGGGAGGCTGAGGCAGGAGAATGGCGTGAACCAGGGAGGCAGAGCTTGCAGTGAGCCGAGATCGCGCCACTGCACTCCATCCAGCCTGGGAGACAGAGCCAGACTCCGTCTCAAAAAAAAAAAAAAAAAAAAGAAAGTGAAAACACCAAGAAATAGAAAAATTATTTGCTGTATATACATTTTTTGAAGGACTCATATCCAAACATAAAAAGGACATCTACAAATAAAAAAGAAAAATGATAATAATAACAGTGGGAAAGAACTTTTGCAAAGAGCTCTCAGGAAAAGGGCTATTTTATTATTTAATAAGTGTAATAAAAGGAAGCCAACTTCACTATTTGTGGGGAAATTATACATTAAAAATACAAAAAAAATGTATTATTATACAGCCACCAGAGTAACTATAATTAAGACTGCGAATACCAAATGTGGGTAATATAGGAGCAACTCAAGCCCTCATACACTGTTAGTAGAGGTATAAAACCCTTTTAGACAACTGGCCGTTTCTCCTGTGTACGTAAGAGAAATGAGTGCACACAAAACCAAGAATATTCACAACAGATTTATTTATAATAGTTAAAATCTTGAAAAAACCAATTGTCTAGCAAACAGAGGATGAATAAATTGGAATAAATATTATGAGGAAATACTACAGAACAATACAAAAGAATAAACTCCTGGATATTTACATAAGTGAACCTCACAGACATAATTACTGAATGAGATAAGTCCAAGACAGAAAAAAAATTTGTTCTATATCATTCCAGGTATAGGAAACTCGAGTATAGTCAAGACTGATAGATGATGAGATAATCCAGGATAGTAGTTAGCTCTAGGTGGCAAGAAAGTATCTTATTGGGTGCTGGGATTGTTCTACCTCATGATTTGGGTATACATGGGGCATACAACATGCAAACATTATTATGTTATACAAGTATATTTAGTTATTTTCCGTCACTTTACTACATGTATCTTTACCCTTGATTCTAAAAAGGAAGTAAATACTCACACATGTGGCAAATATATCTCAGGCAACTGCTATTAATTGACACTCATTTCTTTCTAAAAAATGCAATATTCACAAGAGAACATAGCTCTCCATCACCAATATCAGAAAAAAAAAGTAATTATTCTTGTCCCTAACCACTAGATATAAAAAAGACAGATTTGGCGTGTTGTTAATTATTTATTTAAAGGTGATCTTATGTAATAGAAAAGGTATTATTTGTAGTCTCCTAGAGAATGTTACTATGCAAATTCTGGCCAAAAGGCAGACAAGTATGTCAACAATAATTATCAAGTAAACAAAATAATATGTCTACAAACACATTTAAACACTAACAAGCAGCCAGATGATCTAGAACCTTAAGTAATTATGCAATTTGAAAGCTATGTTCAAAGAAAAATACAGTTTAAGAAAGTCTAGTTCATTATCAGAAAATAACCTACTGAGGAGACAACAGTAGTTTTAAACATTTCTGTTTCAGGTTTTGAGATAATCAATCATTAATATAGGGACTTCTCAGAGAGTTTTTGTTCCATGTGAGATTCCTATTTCTTATACAGTGAGTACTGTATTGTAATTGAAAACAAATAAACAAACTTTAATATGGAAATTAAAATAGCATATGGTGGACTTGGTTGCAAAATATGTTTTCTATTTAGTCATTGGGCATGTTTTGGCTAATACTTCTCAATTAAAGGATCCAAATTTCTCCAGGTTTGCAGGCTTCATCGAATAAACTCTTCCCCATGATGCAAAACTTCCAGGGTGTTACTGGTAACTACCCTATCCTACTAAAATTCCAAAATCAACATATATTTGTCTCCACATTTCTTTTTTTTCTTATTGTCTCATCCAATCTCAAAGGAACCAAAAGTATAATTATTTACTTATAAACTTTTTAAAATAAGGAAACTGAAGCTCACAGAAATGAAAGTTATGTTCAGGATTATACAGTTAATATGAAGTAGAGGCAAGACTTTTTGTATACATTTAAGGAGTACAAGTACAATTTTGTCACATAGATATGTTGGGTAGTGGTGAAATCTGGGCCTTTAGTGTAGCCATCACCTGAATAATGTACAATGTATCTATGAAGTCATTTTTTATCTCTCTGCCCCCTCCCACTTTCCCACTCTTCTGAGCTTCCAGTGTCTATTATTCCACACTCTATGCCAATATGTACACATTATTTAGTTTCCACTTATAAGTGAGAACATGCCCGTTTTGACTTTCTGTTTCTGAGTTGTTTCATTTAAGATGATGGCCTCCAGTTCCATCCATGTTGCTGGCAAGACATTAAGAGGTTTAGACAATTTTAAAATATGGCCTTAAATATAAATTTTTAACATCAATCTGTATATTGACTTTCACCCTTTAGAGTAAAATAATTGATTTAGGGTCAAAAGTCACCGATGGGATAAGACCGAGACTTTTCACTTGAAGTTTTAAGTTACTGTCTCATTTATCGTGATCATCTACCATGAAAGATATTCAATTTGCTCTTGAAGTACTAACGATAACCCCTGAAAGATGCTGTTATAATTTAAGCAGGGTTTTAATATTCATAAATGGAATAAGTGATACTTTATATGTAGCAAGAGAGGAAAGGCACCTTCACTGTGAAGGACCTTACATATTGTCTCAAACTGCATTATTCAAGAGACAAGACTATAAATCATACAGAGAAAGGCTAATGAAACTTACCAATCCATATTCTTTTTGTGCACTTGACTTAACCACATTAAGAGTGATTCGGAGAATTTAATATCTAGTGTATCAATTAATTAAAAAGCATAGTCTAATGATGACAAATAAGTAAGAAACATAAAAAGGATAAATACAGTGTTATTTTGAGTACAGTGACATAGTTAAGAAAAAATAGCACAAATGAAAAGAATTCTAGATCTTTTACCATTCCATAATCATGAAATTGTGATAAGTACTTAAGTGTGACTTTACAAAATCTTCTTTTATAAAGTTATTGATACCAATAAAATAATAAATAACAATAATGTTTGATTTATGTCTAAATCAAATAAAAAATTAAATTCCCCATTTAAAATTATAGTTAATTATTAACACATGTACTATTTTCCATGTTTTTATGTTTTATTATCTCATGATGAAATAATCATTTTACATATAATGAAAAACAACATAGGTTTTTGAGACTTAAGAAAAATATCTAAGACAGATGGGCATTGAAAGCACTGAGGCCTTAGTGAGATAACATTTGTTAATTTTACTTTATTGTTATAATTTTATCCCAGAAAGCTAAAACATTAAATTAAGAAAAACATATTTTTAATTAAACGTAGCAGCCAGAGCACCCATGCACCTGGATCAGCACCTAAGCTGTATAGCCTTTCCTGTGAAGAGATTATGGTGAAACAGTGCCCTCTTCACTTCACACACAGGCAGCTATTTAGGCATTCTGAGCACCCACTTGCCTGAATCAGCATCCTGAGCTGTCCCACTGTTCCTGTGCAGAGACAGCGGTACACCAGGGCTCTCTGCCCAGGCAGATTTCCATGTACCTGAAATACCTACGGTCCTGGATTTGAAGCCTGGGCCACCCCACTCTGCCCAGACAGAGAACCTGAGGCCCAGCTCCATGCCTACACACAATTTTTGTCCCTCAGTGACCACCATTGGATTGTCCCTCAGCACCAGTGCTTGTAGCTGCCCTCAGGAGACCTGTAGGTGGGCTTGTCCAAGCTGGCCCCTCTCATTTTGTCCCCCACCCATCCTAGGCTGAGCAGGGAACTCAGACTACTCCATGGATCAGCCTATTGCCCGAGGTAACAGAGATCTTCTCCCAATAAACAAGCTTCTCCTACCATGTTAGTTTCAGCTGGCTCTTACCTATGAAAGTCATCTACTGGCTTATAGATCTAACTGCACAGCCCAATATAAAATTTGCTGAAAGTGCATAGGACAATAGAAGCAAAATCAAAAGGCCCTACTCAACATTCCCTACAGTCCCAAACCCTAGGGGGAGAGGGAAAAGAAACAAGAAAAAAATAACAATCATGTTACAAGGAAAGAAAGAAAAAGGAAAAAATCTTACCAACAGGAAAATAATTACAAACATTAGGAATGCCATTATCTCTATATGAAATGGAACCAGTGCAAACATTCCAGCACTATAAAACATTTGAAGGTAGTGATACTACCAAAGGATTACACTAGCTCTCCAGCAATGGTCCTTAACCAAAATGAAAACTCAGAAATGACAAGTAAATAATTCAAAGCATAGATTGCAAGAAAACTCAATGAGATCCAAGATAAGGCTGAAAATCAACACTAACTTCTAAATCAATTCAGGACATGAAAAGAAGAGATAAACATCTTTAAAAATATTAGTCAGAGCTTCTGGAATTGAAAAACTCACTTAAGGAAATTCAGAATACTATCAAAAACTTTATCAGTAGACTAGACCGTAATGAAGAAAGAATTTCAAAGCCTGAAGGTCTGTCTTTCAAACAAACCCAGACAGCCAAAGATTTAAAAAAAAAAAAAAATTAAGAAAAATGTACAAATTATTCAAGAAGTGTGGGATTCTGTAAACAAACCTTTGAATTACTGGCATTCTTGAAAGAAAAAGAGAAAAGGTAATTAACATGGAAACATCCTTGAATAAATAATTCAAGAAAATTCCCCTTATTTTGGTAGAGAAGTAGACATCAGTTACAATAAATCCAGAGTACATATACATGATGCTATGCAAAACTATAATCGCAAAGGCATATAGTCACCAGACTGTCCAAGGTTAACACCAAATAAAAAATTTTACAGGCAGCTAGAGAAAATGGTCAGATCATGTACATAGCAAATCTTATCAGGCTAATGTGGACTTCTCAGCAGAAAACTTAAAACCAGTAGAGATTAGGGACCTATTTTTAGTATCCATAAAGAAAAGATATTCCAACTAAGAATTTCATATTACTCCAAACTAAGCTTCTTAAGCAAAGGGGAAACAAAAACTCTTCCAGACAATCAAGCACTAAGAAAATTCATTACCAGTAGACGAGTCTTACAAGAGATTCTTAAGAGAGTTCTAAACATGAAAATGAAAGAAGAAAAAATGCTACCCACAAAAACAAACATAAATACATAGCTCACAGACCCTATAATGCAACCACAGAATAGAAACTACAAGACAACTAGCTAACAACTTCATGATAGGATCAAAGCCTCATATATCAATATTAAACTTAAATGTACACAGCCAAAATGCTCCACTTTTAAAAGCACAGACTTCCAAATTGAATTAAAAAACAAGACCCTTCCATTGGCTGTCTTCAAGAGACCATCTCACACTAAATAACACTCATAAGCTGAAAGTAAAGGGTTGGACAAAGATCTAGCACACAAATTAAAAAGAAAAAAGAGTATGGGTAGCTATTCTTTTATCAGATAAAACCAACTTTAAGCCAACAACAGTAAAAAAGAACAAAGAAAGGCATCACATACTGATAATTCAATTCAACAAGAAATCTTAACTATCCTAAATATATATGTGACCAACATAGAAGCACCTATATTCATGAAACAACTACCTCTAGATGTACAAAAAGGCTTATACAGCCACACATTAATAGTAGGGGATAGCAACACCCCGCTTGCAATGTTAGATCATCAAGGTGGAAAAATAACAAAGAAATTCTAGATTTAAATTTGACACTTGACCTATTAGACCTAATAGACATCTACAGAACATTCCACTCATCAATCACAGAATGTACATACTTCTCATTTGTACACAGAACATACTTCAGGATCGACCACATGCTCAGACATAAAGCAAGTCTCAATACATTCAGAAAAACTGAAGTTATACCAACCATACTCTCAGACCACAGTGGAATAAAAATACACATCAATACCTGGAAGATTTCTCAAAACCACAAAATTACATGGAAATTAAACAACTTGCTCCTGAATGACATTTGAGTGAACAATAAAATTAAGGCATATATTTTAAAATATTTAAATTAAATGAAAACAGAGACACAACACACCAAAATCTCTGGACTGCATATAGTAAATGTAATGTTAAGTGGAAAGTTTATATCGCTAAACAGCTACCTGAACAAGTTATAAATATCTCAAATTAACTATCTGACATCACATCTAGAGGAGCTAGAAAAACAGGAACAAACAAAGCCCAAAGCTAGCAGAAGAAAATAAATAACAAAATGGGAGAAGAACTGCAAGAAACTGAGACCCAAAATCCATTCTAAAACAAACAAAAAAAAGTTGTTTCATTGAAAAGATAAACAAGATTAATAGATCACTAGCTAGATAAAGAAAGAAAAAGAGAGAAAAGATCTAAATAACCAAAATCAGAAATGACAAAGGTCATATTATAACCAATTCCACAGAAATACAAAAGATCCTCAGAAACTATTATGAACACCTTTATGTACACAAACTAGTAAATCCAGAGGAAGTAGATAAATTCCTGAAAACACACATCTTCCCGAGATTGAATCAGGAAATTGAAACAAGGAACAGACCAATAATGAGTTCTGCTATTGATTCAGTAATAGAAGAAAACCGACCAAGCTACCAACCCAAAATGAAAAAAAAAAAAGAAGGAATTGGACCAGATGAATTCATAGCCAAATTCTACCAGATGTGCAAAGAAGAGCTGGTACCAATTCTCCTGAAACTGTTCTAAAACATTGAGAAGGAGACACTGCTTCTTAACTCATTCTACAATACTAGTATCATCCTGACACCAAAATCTGAAAAATCAAAAAGAAAAGATAATAATTACAGACCAATATTCCTGATGAAGACAGATGCAAAACTCAAAAAAATAAAAAAAAAATACTAATAAACTGAATCTAGCAGCACATCAAAAAGTTAATTCACCACAGTCAAGTAGCTTTCATTCCTGGGATTCAAGTTGCTTCATCATATGCAAATTAATAAATGTGATTCACCACATAAGCAGAATGGAAAAGAAAAACTACATGATCATCTCAACAAATGTAATAAAAGCATTCTATAAAATACAACACACTTAGAAGGAATACACCTCAAAATAGTAAGAGCCATCTATAACAAACCCAAAGCCAACATAATAGTGAATGGTCATAAGCTGGAATCATTTCCCTTGAGGAATGGAACCAGCTAGGGAGGCCCACTCTCACCCCTCTTACTCAACATAGTAGTGGGAGTCCTAGCCAGAGTAATCAGTCTGGGAAAAAATAAAAGGCATTCAAATAGGAAAAGAGAAAGTCAAATTATTTCTTATTACTGATAATATTATTCTTTACCTAGGAAACCCTAAAAACTCCATGAAAAGGCTTCCATACCCGTAAAACAACTTCAGTTAAGTTTCAGTATACAAAATAAATTTTAAAAAATCAGTAGCATTTCTATACACTGATAATGTTCAAACTGAGAGTCAAATCAAGAACACAATTCTATTTTCAATAGTCACAAAAATAAAATAACTATAAATATATCTATACAAGGAGGTGAAAAATTTCTACAAGGAAAGTATAACTTGTGGAAAGAATAACATGACACAAATGAATAGAAAAATACCCATGCTCATGCATCAGAAGAATCAATATCATTAAAATGTTCATACTTCCGAAAGCAATCTACAAATTCAATGTTACTGCTATCAAATTGCCAAAGTCATGCTTCACAGAATTAGAAAAAATACTCAAAAATTCATGTGAAAACAAAAGAGCCCAAATAGTCAAAACAATTCTAAGCAAAAATAACAAAGCCAGAGGCATCAAATTAAGTGACTCAAAGTACACTATAAAGCTACGGTAACCAAACATCATGTTAGTGGTACAAAAATACACATACTCCAATGGAACAGAATAGAGAACCCAGAAACAAAACCACAAACCTTCAGCCATCTGATCTTCTATAAAGTTGACAAAAATAAGCACTAAAGAAAGGACTGTCTATTCAATAAATGTTGTTGTGATTACTGGCTGACTACATGCCAAAGAATGAAACTGGGTTCCTACCTTTTACCATACACAAAAGTTAACTCCAGATGTCTAAACATTTAAATGTAAGACTTCAAACTGGCCAGTCGCGGTGGCTCACGCCTGTAATCCCACCACTTTGGGAGGCCAAGACGGGCGGATCACGAGGTCAGGAGATGGAGACCATCCTGACTAACCTCGTGAAACCCCGTCTCTACTAAAAATACAAAAATAAGCCAGGCGCAGTGGCAGGCGCCTGTAGTCCCAGCTACACCGGAGGCTGAGGCAGGAGAACGGTGTGACCCTGGGAGGCGGAGCTTGCAGTGAGTGGAGATCGCGCCACTGCACTCCAGCCTGGGCGACAGAGAGAAACTTCGTCTCAAAAAATAAAAATTAAAAAAAAAAGACTTCAAACTGTAAGAATCCTAGAAGAAGACCTAGGAAACACCATTCTGGACATCAGCCTTGGGAAACAATTTATGACTAAGTTTTCAACAGCAATTGCAACAAAATGAAAAATTGACAAATGATACCTACTTAAACAAAAGGGTTTCTACACTACTTCCTGGATTTAGTAGAATTATTTTCTTTAAAAGAGTTAAGTTTTTAAAAATTAATTTTTCACATTGTTTGTAGTTTGCCTCCAGTTATTTTACATCTATCTCATTTATTTTGAGAAATACTAGGAACAAGTCAAGACTGAAAATACTCTACTTTTGTTGAACACTTGCATTTCCCTTATCCATTATTTATTAATTTTATGTGATCAAGTCTATTGAAGTGACCTGGCCAGGTCCAAACATGTACGAACTTAACTTGGGGATAGATACCATTCCAGTACTACTGATGGGAGCTTTTATATCCAAGCTCTTCTAGATCTCTCTTTCTTCCTCTCTTTCCTTTGCACACAGATATTACATAAATTCTTAGCTTTCCCTTCCACAAATATAACTGAAACACATATAAACAAAATTTTGACCAGTAAACCCAGCTGTGACTTCTTACATTAAAAAAAAATGTTAATATGAACATTTTGTTGCCATCCCATTGCTCTTTCATAGGTTTAATTTTCGTTAATTTTCATTTTTATAAAGCAAATCTTAAAACATAAAAAGAATTAAGACATCAAAAATTTTAAAAATATATTAGAAGTAGCCCAAATGAATTTGTTGAGTTTGTTGCTACCTAGCTCGTCTTTATACTATTAGCTGTAGATGTGTGAGCTCAATAAAAGCAGGAATCCTGTCTGACTTCTTTTTTGTTGTTGTTTTTTTGTTTGTTTGTTTGTTTTTGCTTTTTGAGACAGAGTCTTACACTGTCACTCAGGCTGCAGTGCAGTGGCACAATCTCAGCTCACTGCAACCTCCACTTCCTGGGCTCAAGCGATTCTTCTGCCTCAGCCTCCTGAGCAGCAGGGATTACAGGTGCCCACCACAGTGCCTGGCTATTTTTGTATTTTTAGTAGAGAAGGGGTTTTGCCATGTTGGCCCGGCTGGCCTTGAACTCCTAACCTCAGGTGATCCAACTGCCTTGGCCTCCCAAAGGGCTGGGATTATAAGCTTGAGCCACCGCAGCCAGCCCTATCTGAATTTTTAACCATCTTAACACCATTATGTATAATGGTGACTCACAAATTGTAGGCATTTAGTAAATCATTGACCAGATAATAAAGTATAGTTAATAATTATTTGTGGAATGAAGAAATAAGTAAATAAACAAATGAATTTAAAAATTAGTAATGGAACTTTAATTTAAACATAACCTGTAGGATCTAAGGCATCCTCTTTGACAATTATGATTAGCATTCACAACTTGTGTATTGAAAAGCCTATATTGTATGTTTTTCCATTGCAAATCTGAATTCAGATGATGTGAAATTTTATATTTCATTTTAAATTTAAATACATTTAAATTTTAAATTTAAATACATTTTTAATTTAAATATATTTAAATTTAATTGTTTTAATTATAAATTAATTTCTGCCATATGATTTCAAAAAGCAGGTGCATATTTTATATCAAATACAAATCATGTAAGATGCCAATCCTCAAATATCTGGAATTCAGAAGACTATGGCTTATAGATATAAGCTACGATAAACACGTTTAAAATAAAATGAACAGAATAATATTTGATTGGCATAAATGTTAAGAAAAAATAAACTGAAAAATATTCCAGAGAATTCTACGGTGAAAAATGATCTTTGAAAAGGTGTAATTGAACAGATATGTGAAAAAAATGAGTCAGTCTCAGGGACACCTGGTCGCAGAACACTGTATCAGAAGGAAGGGGAAAACACAGGTTTAAAGTAGAATAATAAAACCATGAACCAGCCTGACCAACATCGAGAAACGCCATCTCTACTAAAAATAATAGAAAAATTAGCCGGCATGGTGGCACATGCCTGTAATTCTGGCTACTCAGGAGGCTGAGGCAGGAGAATCGCTTGAACCCGGGAGGCAGAGGTTGCAGTGAGCCGAGATCGTGCCATCGCACTCCAGCCTGGGCAACAGATGTGAAACTCTGTCAAAAAAAAAAAAAAAAAAAAAATAGCCATAGCAAACGGCAAAATGAAAGTGAAGACACAGAAGTAAACCACATTGAATTCTGTCTTGTAAGCAATGTTAAAAATTATTCTGTATAGGTATTCTAACGGGATTCTAATTTTAATGGGAATTTATTGCAGCATGTAAGCAGAATGATATGTCATACATGTATTTAAAACACAAAGGTATCCTCAGTAAAAAATTTAAAAACTGTTAGAGGAATAAAAGTTGCACATGGATACGTGGCAGATTGTTTTATGATCATTATGGGTTATAGCAGCTTGAAGAAAATTGGAAGTGTAGATTTTCTTTCTTCATGCATCTTCTACATATGGTGTTTAATTAGTTATGATTTTTATATCTTGGATGCTGTTCTTAGAAGGTTGTCCAATTTCTGGATGGTGACTGATATGGTTTGGGTCTGTGTTCCAATCCAAATTTCAGGTTGAATTGTAATCTCCATTGTTGGGGTGAGAGGTGATGGATCATGGAGGGAGATTTCTCCCTTGTTCTTTCTGTGATAGCTGGTGAGTTCTCACAAGATCTGGTTGTCTCAAAATATGTAGCACTTCCCCTTTTACTCCCTTTCCCCTGCTCTGCCCAAGTAAAGACAGCGCCTGCTTCCCATTCACTTTCTGCCACGATTGTAAGTTTCCTGAGGCCTCCCCAGCCACGCTTCCTGTACAGCCTGTGGAACTGTGAGTCAATTAAACCTCTTTTCTTCATAAGTTACTCAGTCTCTCAGGTATGTCTTACAGCATTGTGGGAATATCATAATATAGTGACCTTGAATTGCCATACAAAATCTCATTCTACTAAGGGCATTTAATTATTATACTCATAACAGTTGTGAAAAAACTCACACATCTAACTCCATACCCCACTAACATCTCTAGATAAAACAAAAATGTCTAAGTTCAGAGCTGCTTTCCAGACAATTAAAGAACTACCATGAAATATAATAATTTTTTATCTAGGATTTCCTCAGAGAGAGATGACATATAGTAAATAGTTCCAAATGACATAAACCTAATTAGAAAAATAGAAGGAAGAATTTGAAAACCCATATCAGATGAGCCAAGGGACATACAGTGAAATAACACAACGGGAAGTAATCCCAGAGCTGGAGACAGGTAATAATGAAAAGTAGCCTCAATGCCAAGTTTAAAGAGATTGAAAATGGCTTCCAAGATAGAGATTACATTCGTTATACCATGTTTTGTGTTTATAGTTGATTGGCTAAAATTTAAAAATAGAAGAAGAAAAAATGCAAGTGCAAATGAGAAATACTTTTTTTTTCAGGAATTAGTCTTTCCTGATTAAATTAAATATTTAAGCCTGTAGTCATTTATGATGTATATCATAAGAATGGTACAACTATTTGAAGGTATAAAGTTTTGGAGGAAATATATGAAATATTTAGTCTTTTATAGGCCCTTGAAAGATTTTTATCTCAATTCTATTTATACATTAATGATTTAACAATTCCCACTAATTGAAAAGAAAAACAGTTGATATATGAATATATAATTATATATTCATAAATATTAATTAATCACATTAATAAATATTAATTTATAACATATAAAAAAGTGAGTTTCCTCATAATTTTTAAAATTTAAATTATGTGAGTATATGAATGAAACTATAAATGTCTATCTATGCTATCACAGACTGAACAGTTTTATTTTTGCATATGTGTACTTTTAACTGATTTTAAGTCCTGACTGAAAAAGAACAGGAACCTTGGCTTGGTGAAATTAGTAACAGAGAGCATATTTTGATGCTTTCATAATTTTTTCTTTTCTGCTTTGTCACTCTTGCCTGTTTATTCTGCCTGTATCCAGCTATGAAACAATTTTCAAGGCCCCATTTAGAAGTCACGTCACCTGTGAATTATTCAAAAATTATCCAGTTTGTACTAATCAGTTATTTCCACTGTTTTTATAGTAGATGCATTTAAATAAATGTATCTTCTTTTTAAAAGTACACTTATGACATTTTATTATATATTATAATCGTCTTTTAGCATGATTTTCCCAGGTCCGACCTTTCTTTCTGCTGCACACTGACCTGAGCCAGGTCAAATCACAAGGTACTTTGTGGTAGATAGTAGTTACAGGTTTCCTCTTTCATAAACCCATTACTGGGTGGATGTTAAAAATAAAAGCAAGTAATGAAAAAAAAATTCCACCACATATACATGTATTTATCAATAAGGAGATAAAAAATCTCATACTATTTGTTCTTTAAGCTTCAACACATTTCTAGCTTTTTATCTTTTAATCGCCTTCACACAATCATGTAGAATTTAGTTTCTGACAGAAATAATATTATTTTAAGGCATAAATTAAATTTTATTGCTAACTTTCTGGAGAGACTCAAGTGACAAAAATCTTCTGAATCTAAACCCTAGGTCAATAATATCACTTAGAAGTATGTCTTGCAATGCATCCATCTATATATTCAAAATTATACCTATAAGATTACCAAAAAAATCAGCATATCTTGACCATCACTTATTTAAATAAATAGAGCTTATTTCTAGGGTAACTTTATTCTTATTAATAAAATTCTAACATTAATCCAGGAAACCTAGAACTTTTAGTATACGGATCCAATATTAATAAAGTTTATAATACTAACTGGCTCCCTTCTTCTCTCCCTGCCAAAACATTCAACATTACTTCATGAATATGTGAATATGGCACTAAAAATGAATGTACTCTAGGATGTTTGTTAAACTTAACTAACACATCTATCTACAATTTTAGTAGTGTCTTTGCTAAAATATTTAAAAATACATTTTAGACGGTACTTTTCTCCAACGTCATGTTTAAAATTTCTGCAAGGCAGTGTTGTAGATTTTAAGATTGTACTAATTTTTCAAAATATGTATTGTATCTCCCTGTAAGGGAGGTACATTCATATTCCGTGAACTCCAGGCTTTGCCGTCAGGCACACATTCAGTTTGACCAAAAAAATATAAACTGAAGTGGGATGGGCACTTCCAAGGAAAATCTTTAAAAGTCTTTTCAAGGTTTTCCCTCTTCCATGAAGGCAGACGTTCCTTTGATTGGGACTACTCTTATGGCTTAAGTCCTTAAATTAGTATGGTAAAGAAACCCACAGTCAACCCACTATGAACTTGTCTCAATAGTAGGAAATAGAACTTTTTGTACATGTGTCCCACTGAAACTTTGTGGTCTGTAACCAAAACATAATTTAGCAAAAGCCAACAAATGCATGTTGTAATTTAGTTGTTGTTTTTTGCGCCGATATTGTCTAAAAAAAGCCTTTTTCAAATTTGAGATGCTTGATAGATGTTTTTTCTTATGACTGAATTTTCTTGTCATGTATTGAGTACAAACCTATCATAGAATATTTATATATACTAATTTTTTATCTTTTGGTATTTAGGTTAAAATATAATTTTTCTTACATTTCAAGCTTCTGAAATTTCTAAGGTGTGTATAGATAGATAGAAAAGAAGAGAGAGCAGCTCCATTTTGAAATTTAGTCACAATCTTTAAATGAGGAATCAGAAATTTGCATTTTTATCAGCCTTACCCAAACAAGCATAATGTACACCAAAGTTCTAGCTCTATTGTTAAATAAAGTAACATCTAAATCTTTTTTCAATTCATTAAAATAAAGATGCAATAGTGTCAAAAATAATTTTGATTATTATTAAAAGTTTTTTATATAACAAGAAAAATTAAATTTATATACAATAATAATTTTATTTTAGTAAAATTTATATGTAATATGTACAAATTTAGTGAAGTTATAAAAATATAAATTACATATCATTTTAAATTTATATTATACACTTTAAAATCCATAAAATTTATATACATGTAAAATTTTCAAATATATAAGAAAATCCTAGAATCCTTCAGATTAATATATCTGTCCTTTGAATTTTATAGAGCAGATAGTCAGAAGTTTCTGTTCCAAATCCCATTTTGAACTTGAGGTCATTTTCTTTTTTTTGTTATTAACACTTACAGAGTATTTAACAAGACTTTTCATTACAGAGAGAAAAATAAATGATTAATTGTAAATTCCTCCTAAAAGAGTAAGAAAAATTTGATTTTATAAGAAGAAATTCACATTTCTCCTTTTTATTTTCAAGTGTCCACTGCTATTATCCAAGTAAGAAGAATATTATCATTATACAAAATCAAGATGTTACTTATGAATCTTATATATTAAAAGATTTCTGTTCTCTTGATGATATTCCCCTTCAAGTTCTCATTAATTCATCTTTCGCCTCCTCTCCCATTCACATATGACATATTATGAAGGTATTATCTACTTAACAAAGGGATGAAAAGCATTCCAATAATATGTCCGGATATGTTTCAGATGAACTCTGTTGTGAACAACAAAAATGGTATACATATTTGAAAAGTTGTCAAAAGAATAAAAATTTATCAGATCAGAGTTTAAGGGAAATGAGGAAGCTACCTATGTAAAATACAAAGAGGAAACATGAACTTTGCAGTAGATTTTTTAAATTATATTAACAGTTATGAAACACTTTAGACCAAGCAAACTTTGCGCTATTAACATTTTGGGTCAGATACGATTTTCCTTGGTAAGGCAAGCTGTCTTCTACATTCTAGCATGTTATCAGCATCTCTTGTTTCTACCCACTAAATGCCACTAATAAACCACTATTATGATAAGCAAAATGTTCCAGAAATTGCCAATCCTCCTCTTGGGAGGGAGTAAAGTAGCCCCCATGAAGAACCACTGCTCTATGTCAATAAATACAATTTGAATGAGATGAAAATTAAAAGCTTTTTAGAAATAGGTAGCCTACAAAAACGAACCTAAGAAGAAACTAAAAGCTTACAAAACCATTTCCCCATAGTAACAAATCAAATAGTCCTGTGACTACCACTCTCTTATTTAAAAAAAAAAAAAAAAAAGTCTTACCAAGAAGACACTATTTCTAGATAGTCCATCATGTAGTGGAATTCTACTTTGCCAACTCAGCTAGGCCGAAACGATTTTTCCCAAAATTCTCTTTCCTATATAATTGTAGGTTAGCATGGTCCAAATAAAACATTTTTGCAAGACTCAGAAGGCAGAATTATGCAGCAGAAAAATTATTTTTATACTTTGAAGTTTTTTTATTGTTTCTAAGTCGACTGAAAAAAAATTACTTAAAGTAAAAAAAAAAAAAAAAATAGTGAAATCAGGACATTCATTTTCAGCCTAAATTTCCTCTAAGGAAGTTTTTATTACTACCACTAAAGACAACCTCATCTCCCATTTGAGATAATGAATGATCATCTCCTTCCTAGCTGACAGTTTTGAAAACCAGACCCAAGTTGTAAGGTTGCAGGTGGCTGATTCACAATGCAAACTGAATTTTCAAACTTCCAAGGCCTTTCATAATAAACTCAGGAAATTAGTTGGGAAGAATTGAGGCCCTAAAAGTTAGGATGGATAAAAACAGAAAGATTCCAGAAAAAGCTAATTGCCCTTGAAAGGAACTTCCCATCATCCTCATGTCCTATCCCCAGTGACTCTTAGTCTTCCTATATCTGTAACCAAACTTAACTTTCAACAGTCTGTGAATCTCTCAATTTGGCATAATGACAATGCCATTCTTATTTGAACATTAATGATGACCAGTTGAAAATAAGAAGGTGAGAAAGGTAAGGAGAATGGTAAAATGTAATTTTCCTATATATTTTCTAGTAGGAGTTTATAGTTAATAACTCTTTTTTCCTTTTGCTGAGAAGAGAAATCTTGTTAAATACTTTGTAATTATTCGTAACAGGAAAAGAAAACAAAGGGTAATACATAAATTGTGGTACAAAAAGCATTGCACAAAATGGGTTATACATACCATAAAATTACTTAGGATTTTGATATTCTAAATTTGTAGAAACCTAAGTAACAAGTGTGAGATAATCCTAAATGTGTCTAGTCAAGGTAGAAAAAAAATACTGATTTGATTCCAGAATAATAGACTAACATGGACTCACTAAGCAGAGAAACTGGGTTCAATACGTGAAATCAAGGAGACTGGAATAGATTTAATATTTCGCTTTGTTGTTGACCAAAACCTAGGTTCAAAAATGGCTTATGTTAAGTGAAATTAAAACACCAGAACTTCCCTGTCATATTTTAGAGGAATGTACCCAAAATCAGAGAGATTGAAAGTTAAGTGGATTTATCATATCATGCCTGTTCAGTTATCTCCTGAAATACCTCTCAGGTAGGTCCAGGATACTTTGCCTTTACTATGTGTAGAAGAAAAAGAGTTATGTAGAATCTCTGACATCTTAACAAGCTTCTTGGTAATTACTTTTTATAGGCTAGAAATATTGTACAAGTAACAACTACTGTCATGGCAGATTACAAATAATGGCACTTAATCCTTAAGAAAAAACAGTAATGTAAATTTATTGTAGATCAGGGCCCAAGCAGACTAGTCTATGCTTCAAAGATCTTTTGTGTTGAGTAGTTGATCACCATATCCACAGAACTACAATAAATGGGCAGTCTAGTAAATTTGTATAAGTAGGAACCTCCAAGTCTGTTAAGTGGGATCTGCCTTAGATTATAATAGTCTGTTTAGTGAGATCTGCCTTAGATTATAATAGAGTTACAACTGCCCCTCAATCCACTTATGGTACCAGAACCATTTTAATGGAGAGAAGTCTGAGTCCCCTTGAGGAAAGACCTAGCTCCATAGCCAAACACGGATATTGTAAATATTCCTTATACCTTTCCCCAAGAGATCTGCAAATATTTACTAGGCTTACCGTTAATTAACAAATGGAAGTTAATCAGACTTCTCAAGGACACTAGATCTTGGCTCTGACTCCTCACAAATTTCTGTAGACTGAAATAATACAATGGTGCAATAGTCAGAATAGAGACTTAGAAAGCTCAGATGATCAACAGAGTGCGCCCATCCCATCCCGGGCCCAGTGGGTACCTAAACCCAATCTATTGCAACTTTCTGAGTTTTAAAATGTGTATTTGTGTTACACATATCAGCAACTGACTTGAATTCTCACATGATTTTCTAACTCCGTGAAAAGGAGGCTATTATGATAGGGAAAGTCAAGTGGAAACCACTAGCCCTTCCTTTACATACAAAATATGAAAACAAAACCAACACTGCATCCCTAGAGAAATTACACAGATTAATGTTGCCATTAAGGATTTAAAATATGCTGAAGTTGTAATTACTATCACAGATCATTCAGTTCACCTGTTTTTCCTGTTCAGCAGATGGATGGAAATGACAATTATGAAATTGGATTAATAAAAATAATACCATGTGTCTTTATGTGTCTTTATAGAAGAATGATTTATAATCCCTTAGGTATATACCCAGT
Organism: Theropithecus gelada; assembly: GCF_003255815.1. NCBI lineage: Eukaryota > Metazoa > Chordata > Mammalia > Primates > Cercopithecidae > Theropithecus > Theropithecus gelada. The sequence continues at coordinate 28,224,325 of NC_037673.1, read as the reverse complement.
AATGGGGCATGCACACATATGTTTATTGCAACACTATTCACGATAGCAAAGACTTGGAACCAACTCAAATACCCATCAATGGTAGACTGGATAAAGTAAATGTGGCTCATATACACCATGAAATACTATACAGCCATAAAAAAGGAAGAGTTTACGTCCTTTGCAGGGACATGGATGAAGCTGGAAACCATCATTCTCAGCAAACTAACACAGGAACAGAAAACCAAATACCACATGTTCTCTCTCATGAGTGGGAGTTGAACAATGAGAACACATGGACACAGGGAGGGGAACATCACACACCAGGACCTGTCAGGGGGTGGGGGACTAGGGGAGGGATAACTTTAGGAGAAATATCTAATATAGATGATGGTTTGATGGGTGCAGCAAACCACCATGACACATGTATACTTGTGTAACAAACCTGCATGTTCTGAGCGTGCATCCCAGAACTTAAAGTATAATAAAATGAAATAAACAAATAAATAAATAAATAACATGATAATATCATGTCCTGATTCCAGTTGTAGCTGCTAATCCTGATGTTGTTTCATTGCTAGGGCAAATCATCACATCCCCTGGCAACTGATAGGCAGCAGTATATCTGGAAAACAATCTTTTTCTCTATATATCTCAGTAAAGAATATTAGAAGTAGTCTGCTTGCAGACATAGCCAGAAATACATCTGTATAGTTCTAAAACAGGGTTATATCAGCTGTTAAACTTTCTATCATAATCCAGTTCATAATGACCCAAAACACCTCTTAGTTTACAAAGATGTCATGTTTCTTCTATATGTTTATGATGTAATGATTTTGAATCTAGTGAACAAGATGTACCAGGTACTCCAGAGACTTTGGGAAGACATATGCACGTCAGAGGTTAGGGAATGCATCCCGTAGAAACTCGGGGGCCTGCCACCTTAGTGGAATCTTTAGGGGTCGACCTCATGGAACATGTTGAAATACGCCTTCCAAGCTGAAGACCAAGTTGCTATGTCTGGCCCCTCCCACTATTAAGAAAAATAACAATCTGTGGGCCTCTCTAGATTTGGGATGCCATATATATCTCTGTTTGGTTGTATTATTCTTGCTTATTTACTGGGTATCCTGGAAAACTGCCGGTTTTGAGTGAGACCTAGAATAAGTCTCTACGAAAAGTCCATCTACTATTTCTGAATGCTCCTATGCTTCCTGGAGCATATGACCCAACAGAACTAATTTTGCTTCAACTGTCTGTGGTGGAAAGAAATGGCATACGGAGCAGTTAGCAAGATGGTAAAAATGATTCAAACACTGGAGCTTAGGAATTTTAGAGCAAAGCTAAGACAGTTTCTACAGACACTAATAATTCCCCTTGTGAGAAATGACATCTGTTTTGCTACTGAGCCTTGGTAGAGATTAAGTACTTTAACACTGCAAAAACAGTTATCAGAAGACCTGTGATGCCCTCCATGAACTGGGATTTATCTGAAGTAAAGTAAATAAATACAAAAATTCAAATATTCAAAATTGTATACACAATGAAGCTTGAATTAAGCAAAGAACATTTTAAATGTATTTGATAGAAAATAAGTTTTTACATTAAAATGCATACAAAAGAACCATTTCAGTTTCTTGGTGACTTATAGAATTCTTCATAGGCATAAAAATGTGCTTTGTTTTTTTTGTTTGTTTGTTTGTTTTTAGTAAACCAACAGATAGGGGAATTGGAATAATAAATATTATATTGATTTTCCTCTAAAAGGATTTTTGTTTTCCCTCTAGACCGTGAGAAGCGTAAAACTTCAGGTAACATGGAAGAGAAAAAAAGATGTGGGAGAAAAAAGGCTTTAAAGGCTATGATACACTGCTTATACTACTCATACTTACTACCACTACTTATACTACTGTACATGTAGAACTATGCTCTATGGAGGTCAGAGAGCCCCTGGTGAAGTCATTTGCCAAGATATTTTTGGTTATCATTTTACTCCTTTATGCCTGCAATGGACAAAATGTTTGTGTTCTAAACTAAATGTTTGTGCTCTAACTAAATTCATATGTCAAAATTCTGAAGTGCTGATGCCCAACATGAGGCCTTTGGGAGACAATTAGGTCATGAGGGTGGAAACTTCATGAATGAGTTTAGTAAGGCCCTTGGAAGAAGAGACTAGAGACCACTCTCAGCCTCATTTTACCATGTAAGGACACAGTGAGAAATCTGCTCTCCACAACCCAGAAGAGGCCTTCACCATGTAACAGAGCTCAGGCTTGGCTGCTCACCGCTTGCAGAGCCAATGACAAGGGTGAAGTGCAGTCAAAGAAAAGTGATTTTATTTTCCAAAGCTAGCAGTGGGGAACTGGCTGGCTTGCACCTTTAGAAACAGCTTCAAACTTTAGGCTGAGAAAACGGGTTAAATAGGGGAACTTGGAATGGAGGATGCAGGAGTGGTGCTGAGTACAAGGTCTGCGTGTCTTGTTCCGGTGGCTGTCAGAAGGGGATGGCATCATCCTAAAAATGGCCGGGTTGTAGACTAAAGGCCTTGAGGTAATCTCTGGAATTCTGCATTTTGGTCTCCCGCATGGTCTGTACCAAGATTAGCCCCTGGAACTTCTAAGTAACCACATAATTAGATATAAGCATACAGTATAGATGTGTACAGTGTAGGGAGTATATCGTGCAAAAGGGAGGGACATGGTATTTCAAAGAAAGTACGTTTCAAAGCCATATTCTAATACTAAGGGGGAAAAAAAGGGAATTTCTGCAGTAAGCTTCAAGGTTACATCTTTACCTTGATTCTAAGGAGAAAAGAGGAAAAGGGGTAAAGTAAAGTTTTTAAAGTGCAGTTTCAGGCTATAACCAGTTGGTTATAACCGGAACCCAACTGGCTGGCACCCTCATCTCTAACTTCCAGTGTCTATAGCACTGTGACAAATAAATGTCTGTTGTTTATAAGACAGTCAGTGTATAATATTCTGTTCCAGCAGCCCAAACTTATTTAAGATAAGTGCCCTAATCTTAAATAATTATTTACTACATGCAATCAAAGTTGGTATTGACAATTTGGGAAGTAATACAAAAGACCTTTTCCACGTTTGTGGTACGATGTCAGCAGTTGCAAACAATAAGTCTCAACGTTGATGATTGCAGATTGAGCTGGAAATATTCTGGGCAAGAATCAATGTGCCTTGAATTTTTGGTTTAAAAATTATATTTGTAATAATAAAAACAACCATAATTGTAGTTGTAATAATATTTTATCAGCATTATTATTTTATTACTACTAGACAATATGAGGCAAGAACACTTATTTCTTCTGTTTCTCAGTGAAGAACTTGAGTCATTAAAAGATTAAGTAACTTGACAAAGGTCAAACTTCTTACAAAAAAAGCTGCAGGATACCAGGGAGGTTATCAGTGGAGAATATCACTAGACAATTTGCTCATATGCCCCTCCATTCATAGAATGTTGAGATGAAAATTCTTATTTGATTTATATATTAGCTGGCAGGGTAATTCTAGAACATTGAGTTTCTTTGGGTTATGAATGTTACATTTGCATTTATTTTATATTTATTTTTTATCTTTTATTAAGTAGAATTATTTTCCATTTTATTTATGTGAAACATAATTGTGTTATGAAATAAACATCACTAGAAATATGCTTTCACATTATTGATTCATTGCAAAATTATGCACTTAAGACTGATTAAAATTGAACAAGGACTGTTGTGTAAACAGACAAGTTTTATCTGCCATAAGACTGGTGATTTAGGAAATACTTTTCATAATACGTCAAGAAGGCTGTAGAACTATCACTTCACTATAAATGAAACAAGAGAATCAATTCTTTACACAGAAAATGGCTAATGTGGAAATTGGATTCTGTGACAACTCATTGAACAAACAATCAGGAGCAACCACAATAAAATGTAATTTCCTTTATCTTAAATTCTTTAAAGTTAGCAGTTAAAGCTGGATTCTCATATATGCCATTTGACATAGTTTATCTTTCAAGCAGATGATTTTATGTGTCAAATATCTGTAGCAAGGGTAATTCATGAGCTGAGATTTTTAGAGTGAAGAAATCAATGGAACATTGCACTGCTGTTTCTTTGCTTTGAACTCATAATGGCACAATGTTAATTTTTTTTTTTTTTTCAGTTTTTTGTGTGCTCATGTAGCAGCAGGAAAGCATAATATAATCAAGGCAGCAGGGAGCTTCTCTTTACAACTAGAATGAATTTACATTTGTCCATTATGTAAATGATTCTTCACTGTTTTTCTATTTGCCTATTTGAAATTGTGGCAGGGTGAATTTCCACATGCACTTATGAGAATTTTTCAAAATCTTTATATAATGATATAATAATATTCAATTTTTCATTAATATTAAGCTAGGTTGCTGGTATGTTTCCTTCAAAAATAACAAATTGATCACATTTGTCTAATTTTTTTTGTCATGTGCATGATTTAATCTAAAAAAGAATCTGTTTATATATTTGTTATGTAACTTGAACTGTTTATGATTATAGTTTTAATAGTTGGACTGATATTTTTCATTTAAAAAGGCACCAATATTATTTATTAAAACAAACCAAAAAGAAAATTTAACCATTTCTGTATTCTGAGAGATGTCCTTAATCAACTTCTAGGAATTTATCAAATATTATAGAAAGTTTCCAGACTCTGCTAGTTTGAATTATGTCTGTCTAGTTCTGTTCTCTTGTGTTATAAATATAGTTGAATGGATTTTGCTGCAAGTATAAAAAATATTTTCAACCCCAGAAGAAGTTAAAGTGCAATTTAAAACTGATGCCTTTCTATGTATTTCATTTAATCATCAACCTTACTTTTGACTCAATGAATGCTATATATTTTTTATTTCTGAAATTTAGTTCACTTTATAGCAGCTGCACAAATAGTCACTCACTCAGTCACTGCAATTAATAATAAATGCCAGGCAAGTAGTAAAAGTGTTCAAACCATTTATTTTCTTTAGTGCAGACTCTTGGGGCAGTTTGCTATGGCACAGTTTTCTCAGTACTAAGCAAGTTTCTGTTGAGTAGTGTGTGACTTTTTTCTCTGAGAGTGTTGCCCACAGAATAAGCTCAAGGCTCCATTCTTTTCATTGAATAGTTCTTCTCCCAAATTGCTCATTTACATTTGTGACTTCAAATATCACCTTTGTGGTGACAACTCTCACTTTGACAAGCAGAGATCTAACTTTTTGCTTTTCTAGTTATGTATTCAAAGCTACCCTCAAAATACTTGTGCTTTATTTTTCTCTCAACCACACATATTTAATAGTCATGAAAGAAAAGCCAGTTTTCTATTGCTCTCGCACTTCCTCTTTTCCTAAACTTTTCTCTTTCATCTTTTGTTATTGTTGTTGTTTTGTTTTATTTTATTTTGTTGTTGTTGTTTTGTTTTATTTTGTTTTTGGGATGGAGTTTTGCTCTTGTTGCCCAGACAGGAGTGCAATGAATGGTGTGATCTCGGTTCACTGCAACCTCTTCCTCCCAGGTTCAGGCAATTCTCCTGCCTCAACCGTCCAAGTAGCTGGGATTAAAAGGATGAGCCTCCACACCCAGCTAATTTTGTATTTTTTAGTAGAGATGGGGTTTCACCGTGTTGGTCAGGCTGATCTCGAACCCCTGACCTTAAGTGATACACCCAACTTTGCCTCCCAAAGTGCTGGGATTACAGGCATAAGCCACCTTGTCCTATCCTCTTTCATCTTTGTGTCATGTCCTGGATACTCACTCCCCAGATATAAAAGCTTCAATTCCTTATCTTAAGGTCCAGTTACCCCAGGTATCTTTGATTGGCTCTATTTTGAGCTTGTGTTCCTGCTTTAACTGATTTTATAAAATATTGTTATTTTATAGAGCCCTCTGTGATATATTAAACCCCTTTGTCTAAGAATTTTCTTTAATTCAGAATCATGTTTGTTTCTTAACTATGCAAACCAACAAACCATTCTAGTTGACTCATTTTTATTATTTCTGTCTTTCATGCCTTCCTGTAGGGACACACACACACACACACACACACACACACACACACACACACACACACAAAACTCATNACACACACACACACACACACACACACACACACACACACACACACACAGACAAAACTCATATTGGCAACTGGGCCTTCCATTTTATGCCTTATGGATTGGTAACCCTTTCTGATATGCTCAACTAATTCAAATTCCATATTTTTCTTTAAAGATTATCTCAGAATCGTCTTACAATTTGTACAACTTTTGTGCTTAATTTTATCAACATTTTGATAGTTCCCTTTGTACAACCTTTACCACTTGTGATATGTGTGGTGACCTTAAGTTTCAGAGAAACTTCTAGAAGGAACATCCTTAGTATAGTAAACTATCTCCGTTGTACTAGTCTTTATTAAATATATCGATATTATTTTAATCTTATGACTTTTAAAAATATTTTCCATATTTATAAATCAGTTATATGTAATAGTGGAACTCACAACCAATTTTGATAAGATGATTTAAATTTCAGGATTCCTGTGGGTATCAGATGAAAGATATAAATCAGAAGAGGAAAGGGGGGAAATTCTATATAAATTATTTGATCTTAAATATGATTTAGTATGTTCTCACTCTGCTTGAAAATTACATAAGTATGAGATAGATCTTTTCATATTTTTTGATGTTTTAAAAAATCACTCCAATTTGTATTTAATTAACCAATCTATAGGTCCCATTTGGTTTAAAGACACAGGCAGGATGCAGACATCGTTTCTTGGACAAGTTTGGCTTCATGCAACTAGATTTAACAGTTGGATGCCCATTACATAATTAAGTTAAAAATAAAATAAAAAAGGTTGTTTCACAGTGACTCTTCTATTTCCTTGAAGGGGGATCATCTGTCGAAAGTGAGCGATTTCTTGTCACACAAACAAAAACTTCTTGTATTCCTTTCCAATTTATTAGTGACTGCCAATGACAATTGGTGCAGTGAAAAGTAGAGAGTGAAATGCTGGTTGTCAGGAATAACACCAATCTGTGGAATGCAGGTGCAATAATAAGGAAAAGGAGCTGATCGATTAGGGTTTGTGCCAGATTGAAGTCCCCTGGAAAAGTCTGAGATAGAGATTTATTCACATAAAGTTTATTGGGCAGTGCTCTTAGTAATAATTTCTGTGAAGAAGTAAAGAAAACAGTGAGAGGTTGAGTCTTGATGTTGCTGAAATAGAGGTCTCAGTCAATCTAGAAACAAGGGTCACAGGATCCTTAGGCTGCCGTTTCTCCAGTTAGAAACCTCTGTGGCTGGTGGCATGCACCTTGTCTTGAGTTTAGCTCACACTTGCTGTGTTCGTTCCACCCACTAGCTTTGGCAGCCTGTGCTCAGCTCTCACTACCAGCCTGGATCCCACGCCTGCCAAGAGCAAGCCAGGTGAGGAACGGTGAAGGGTGTGTAGCGAGCAAGGATGGGGTCTGCCCACTGCACACAGCAAGGTATTCCGACTGCTGCAGCAGGGCAGCTGTTCTAGTTGCCATCAGAGTCACCAGCTCCATGTGAGACTGCAACTGGACCAGATGTATTTCTGCTGCGGGCACTAGTGTCTGGAAGAGGGGAACATGGTGGTGCCTGAAAATTTAGAGATGCCAGAAACTACAAAGCCCCAAAGACGGAGTTCCAGCATGTCACAGCTCTGACTCAGGGACACCCGAGGTCTGGACTCCCAAAACGGCCACAGCTATTCTCTTTTTCTTGTCATGGCAATCTGGCTAGGTGGGTGTGTTTCAGTTCATTTTTTGTTATAGCTTTTTTTTTTCTTTTTGAGACGGAGTCTCGCTCTGCAGCCCAGGCTGGAGTGCAGTGGCGCGGTCTCCGCTCACTGCAAGCTCCACCGCCTCCTGGATTAACGCGATTCTCCTGCCTCAGCCTCTCTAGAAGGTGGGACTACAGGCTCCCACCACCACACCCGGCTAGTTTTGTTTTTTTTTTTTTTTTTTTTTTTTTTTTTTTTTTTTTTTTTTTTTGTATTTTTTTAGTAGAGACGGGGTTTCACCGTGTTCGCCAGGATGGTCTCCATCTCCTGACCTTGTGATCCGCCCACCTCGGCCTCTCAAAGTGCTGGGATTACAGTCGTGAGCCACCGCGCCCGGCCTGTTATAGCTCTTTTAGTCCCACCACCCCTCTCTGGCCCACAGACCCTGGGACTGGTCCAGCCCGCTGCTGCTTCCTGTCTTGACGGGTGTCCGCCTGGCGCCGGCAGAGGGCAGAAGGAGAGCTGTAACTGTGTTAACAGCAGCTCTGGCTTGGGAAATCCTGAGGTTTGGGCCCCGAGAAGGGTCACCACTCTTCACTCTCACAGTCCAGGAGTGTGTCAGTGCTTTCATCTCGGCAAGCTGGCCAGGAATCTGTTACAGCTCCTTTAGCTCCCACTGTTCGATGGGTCCTGAGGTCTTGTCCCGCTCACAGGAAGAAGGAGGTTACGTGGACAACTGGAGAAAGAGCAAGGCACAGAAGAGCCTTGTTGAGTAACAGAACAGCTCTCAGAAGATCCAGAGTGGGTAACTCCTTTCCGTAGATAGGTCATCCTGACCAATGTCTGAGTCTGACGCGGTCTGTGGTTTTCATGCACTCAGAATGGAGGAAGCGCATGCTAATTGGTCCATGGGTGGCCTTGGGCAGGCCTGGAAAAAGCACCATCCAATTATGCCTTCCAATGGAAGTGTAGGCCCCAGGCTTCAAGCCCTCTCTGGCTTAAGGGTGTGGTTTCACCGGGGTCCTGCCCCTCCCCGCCTAGGAACCTGTTTCCTTCCAGTGTCATCAACATGCAGGCTGTGGGTGCCCAGGCAGTCCATGGTGAGGGGCACCTGCAGGCCCATACTGATCAGCACCCCAACCTCCATCCCTGAGCTCATCATTACCCAAAGTGATAGAGAAGGCCAAGGTGGTGGTGGTGGGTGGGGGGGAGGGGGCAGGAGCTGGCATGTCAGCACCGCCCCAAGTGCACGCACACCTTTCTGGGTCGTGACATCGCCTGAGCTCTGACTTTGCTCCACACAGGAGTGGGTGCTGGGAGCAGGGACAGGCCAGGGAGTGGGCACTTCTCAACCTGCGGAGGCAGGGGTCATCCCAAGTCCCTGAGAATGCAGGGATGCCCAGGTCCAGAGCCATGGCTGGACAGCTGCAGCTGTGCCTGAGAGTGCGGCATCCCCCGGGATAACTTGTTACTGGCCTCTGGCGGTCCACGGAGCATGCAGCCCCAGCAATGCTTCCCCCACTGCAGCTTGCATCCCCACAGTGGTGGCTCCAGATGGGCCGAGGCCACCATCACAGATTTGTCCAGTCCACGGCCCACGGACCACAGACGGCCTAGAACAACTTTGAATGTGGTTCAACACAAATTCATAAACTTTCTTAAAACATTATGAGATTTTTTTGCAAATTTTGTTTTTCAGTCCAAGAGCTAACATTCATGTTAGTATATTTTATGTGTGGCCTAAGACAAAATGGGAAAATATAAAATTAAGGCCAATCATGTTAAGTGATATGCAGATGGAAACTGAAAAACAAATAACGTGCATTACAAAATGAATTTACCATCAAATTTGCTGAGGTAATGGATGGTGATAAAGAAGATAGTAGTACTTTTACTTGTAAATAAAATTGCTTTACTTGTAATTCTAAGAATCAGTCTGTTGTTCTCAGGAATACATATTTTGAGGAGTCAATTTTGGAACAGTTTAAAAGAAGGAAAGATGATGCAAAAGTAAAATTAGAAAATATTAAATCTAGAACTTTCAAATCACCTGAGAAAAATAATCTCTGTTGTCAGAAATGAAGAGAGTGATTTCTCTAGTGGTTATTACTAGAAGAGAGGGTGAATGGGGCTTCTGGGCTGAAAGGGTTAACACAATTGGGATACACCTAAAATACTAGCACATTTCTTTTAGTTCATCAAACATACTTGAAATTTTTTCTAAAAAATCAGTGTGTGTTCTGGAAATTAGATACAAAATAGCTACAAAAACTAATTATGCTGAGTAAAATCTATATTTCATTGCCCTGGCAGGGAAGATTCTAAGGTATTCCCCAAATTTCTGCCTCCAGTCATAACTGACCTGCCTAATCTTCTCTTGAGTGTGCACAGAATATGTGCATATAGTGGGAAGGACCTATTGTCATCAAATTATTAATAAAATGGCTGTGAGTTAATCATAACATATTATCCTGAGGGGGGTTACCCTAACCAGGTAAGTTTTCAAAAGAAAGTAAAACAACAAAGCATGAAATCACACAAATAGCCATATTGGAAATTCCTTGAATGGTCAGTTTATTAAAATTACCAATTTAGTGACATCTATTTTGAGTTTATGGATATTTTCCCTCTGTTTCTACTGAATTTTCTAAATTTTATTTAATGTAATTATTATGATTTAAATAATTTATTATCTAACTTTATAGTTTCTATGCTTCCTTTTATTTTCTTCCATTTTCTTTGGATATAATTTGTAGTTTTTGCTAGCATTCGTGTATGTATCTATATGTTATAACTATGAGAAATACATAATACATTTATTATATATGTGTATATACATATTCTATAAGAAAAATGCATATCTTACACATATATTTGTACACATAATATACATATACATAAGTGTATAACATGTATATAGTATATACATAAGGGTATATTCATACATAGCATATACATAAAATAAAAGTAAAAGTTAAAATTATGTGTGTGCATATAATATATACACAAATCTATTATATGTAATTGTAAAATAAATATAATAATTATATGTAAATGTAATATATATCTTATTTTACATATAATACAATAATATAATTTTACAAGTATATTAGATAGAGTACATATATTATAGGTACACATTTAATTATTTATTTACATAATAATGTGTTATTACTTAAATATATAATAATGTGTACTGTGTACACACATGTAATAGATGTGTCTAATAAATGATATATAGTATAGTTTCATACATTATACATGACATGTGTAATATATAGTAAATATGTTATATATATACTTACAATTATATAGTTATAATTGGAAAATTATGTAACTACAACTATAGTTATATATATTATGTATGTGCATATATTATATTTAATTACGTAATTATTATTTACATAATTATCTAAGTAATTATATAATTGTATAATTGAATTGTAATTATGTGTGTATATGTTATATATACATGATTACATATAAAATGTAACCATTATAAATATATGTGTGTATACAATCATATTTTATATAATTGTATGAATTATATGTATATATTATTGTGCACACATAATTTATACATTTATAATTATTTTATATAATTATAATCATTTCATAATTATTTATGTATATATTATATGCACATATAATATATAATTGTATAATTATAATTACATTTATTTATAGTTATGTAATATAATTATAAATAGTACATATATTACATTTTTTATTTTGTATATTTTACATATATTTAGTACATATACTTTATATATAGTACATATAATATGTATATTTAGTTCATATATTTATATATAATATGTATATTTAGTTCACATATTTATACATAGTACATATAATATTACATTTCTTATATATTTTGAGAAAATATATAACATACATATATCACATATATTAAGTATGTACACATTACACATTATTACACACATATTCAATATATAGGTATAATAGATATATATCTCTTTACACACATACATTACACACATACATATGCATGTGATATATGTATATCTTATATCTATTTGTCATATATTAAATATGTATAATATATGAAATATAACATTATATGTCAACAATACTATATATAATATGTAGCATACAGAGAGTAGATATATCACACATATTGTATGTAGAGTATATATAATATATTTAATTATCATATTCATATATGATATAATAACATATATCTTTGCAGGTTTGTTACAGGAGTGTATTATGTCATGCTCAAGTTTGGCATATGAGGGACCCTGTCACTCAGATAGTGAGCACAGTACCCACTAGTAATTTTTGCAGCCCTTGCTTCTATCCTACTTCTTCTACTCTATTACTCCACATTATCTATTTTTCTTACCTTTACATTTTTAAATACCCAATATTTAGCTCCCACTTATGCAAACATGCAGTATTTGGTTTTCTGTTTCTACATTAATTTACTTAGGATGATGATCTCCAGTATCATCCATGTTGCTTTAAATAATTTTATTCCTTTTTATGTCTGTGTAATGTTCCATGGAGTATATGTACCACATGGTTTTAACTGAATTCACTGTTGATGAGCAACTAGCTTGATTCCATGTCTTTGCTATTGTGAATAGTGCTGCAGTGACTATATGAGTGAATGTGTCTTATAAAAAGAAATATTTATTTTATTTTGAGTATATAGCCAGTATTAGTAATATTATTGCTTAGTTGGATGATAGTTTTAAGTTATTTGACAAATTTCTAAACTGCTACCCAGAGTGGCTGAACTAATTTGCATTCCATCGGCAGTTTATAAGTGATCCCTTTTCTCTGCAGTCTCACCAGCATCTATTACTATGTTTTTTCTTTTTAATAGTAGCCATTCTGACTGCTGTGAGAGGGCTTCTAATTGTGTTTTTAATTTGCATTTTTCAGACAGTTAGTGATGTTGAGCATTTTCTCATCATTTTGCCTCCTTGTATGTTTTTTCCTTTTTTTTTTTTTTTTTGTGCGGTGGGGAGGGGGGGGGGGGGGTGTATGAATTTTAAAATAGTTTTTTTTTTTTTTCTAATTCTGTGAAAAATGACATTGGTTATTTGATGGGAATAGTGTTGAATCTGTAATTTGCTTTGGGCAGTATGGCTATTTTAACCATATTGATTCTTCCAACCCATGAGCATGAAATTTTTTTTTTTTCTTTTTCTTTTTTTCAGATAAACACACGGATTTATTTAAAAGCCTACAAGCACTACAGAGGAGGGCAGAGCGTTGTTACCCAGAGATACCTACCCAGATGGGAATCAGAAAAGCCTTCCTTGAGGAAGCAGCATTTTCATCTTTGAACTATTTTTTAAAATTTAATTTAATTTTAAATTCCGGGATACATGTGCAGGATGTGCAGGTTTGTTACATAGGTAAACGTGGGCCATGGTGGTTTGCTGTACCTATCAACCCATCACTTAGGTGTTGAGCCCAGCATGCATTAGCTTGCCTGGGCAAGACCAAGATGCTGGCAGATTTGGTATCTGGTGAGGGCCTCCTTCATCATAGAGAGCCGTCTTTTCACTCTAACCTCATATGCTGGGGCGGTAGTTACTTTGGGGCCTCTTTAATAAGGGCACTAATCCTATTCATGAGGGTTGCACCCCATGAACCAGTAACCTCCCCAAACCTTATCTCTATTACCATCACCTTGCGGATGGGCATTTCAACACATGAATTTTGAAGGAATATAAACATTCACACCATAACATATGGTAATTCCATGTTTAATATTTTAAGAAAAACTCAAAATGTTTTTCATAAGATCGGTGCCATTTTACATTCCTATAACCAGTTTACTACAATCTCACCACTCACCACTATGACTTTTTGTTTTCTTTTTCATTATAGTCATTTTAGTGGGTACGTAGTTATATATCACTATGATTTTGATTTGCATTTCCATGATGGCTAATGACATTGAGCATATAACATTGTGTTATATTGATAGTTTTCATAAATTAAATCAAAGACACATTCTTTGGATAAAATCCACTTAGTCATATAAAAATGTTTTTATATGTTATTGGATTCACTATGCAAAATTTTTTCAGGATTCTGTATCTATATTCAGAAAGAATATTGATCTATATATTGTGCTTGTAATATTACATTGAAAGAAAAATAGCCCACTATCTTAAATCTATGAAAAGGAAACACTTTTTCTTCACATTCACTTATAAGCTTATTTTGTTTTTATCATGATACAGAGACTATGAAAACTTGCATTGATATAGGAAAATTAATAATCATAATTACAAGGTTTTTTAATGAGGAAAATGCATGCAATTTCTACAGAAAGATGCACATTTTAAAAAGTTACTAAGTCTACATTATAGTGCTTTAAAGAAAGATCTTCCTTCTTCAGTGTTGCTATTTTAAATACAGTAAATTTAAAATATATATGTACAGTGGTGTTTGTCTTATATTTGGCTGGCCCATAAACATTATTTAAAATATATAATGTTTTCCATTAGGATATTATTTTCTAACCTCTTGACTAAAGTTTATAAAGAACTGATTCTGGCATTGTGTACATTATAATATAAATGAGCATAGGGTACAATATCAAGCTCTTACCATAACTGATCATTAATGCTGAAGAATGTTTTATGTTAAAGAAAATAAAAAAGTTGACTATCATTGAATGGAAAACAGAAACATGATTATACCCAGAAAATAAAGGCAGTAAATGGTTCATTTGCTCTCTTTCCATTTGCGGAACTGTAATAAAAATGCCAAATAGATTGATATTTAGGCAAACAGCACATTGCAATAAAGTTAAGATTACTAGAGGAGATGCATTAATATAGAACATTCCTCTTTGAGTCTGCTTTTCTACTTCAATTTCAAGAGTAGTTGGGTATTTTAATTTCAGTTATAGATACTCATTTAGCTTCTGATTCAAATAACTCTCTTTTCCGTAAAAATAAATGTGAACACTTTTAAGTTATTTTATTTTACTCTGCTTTCTTAGATTTTAATCTTAATATTTAAAAATATCACAACATTTGAGAGAAGTTACAGTCCTGTATATTATACAAAGTACTGAATGCCTTCCAGTTTACATGTTATTAAGCTGCTGTAGCAGCAGCTGCATAGGATTTAGCACAACATATGGTGTTGATTCTTTATCTTTTTTAATGAAAATCTGAATTATAAACCTCTTGCAACAAACTGATGATGAGATGTTTAGCAAAGCTATAACACATAATACTTGATATTTCAAAATGTCACATTTTTTCCCTGTGAGCAAAAGGGTGACAGAATTATGAAGCAGTGTTAAAAGAGAAGAGGAAATAAAACAGAACGAATGAGAAAACAAAATGAATAACGAATATACCTTAAATTGCATCTCATTAAATGAAAAATTTATTTTTATAGATGAAGTAATTAAGTACTAATTTTTAGATTTTTCTAAAAATGTAAAGGCTATAAAAATAAAAGAAAGTATTTGTGTGTGTTTTATTAATGAAGGGTAGAGAGATAGCACAGCAGCTAAACAGAAACTATAATACTTTAGGAGTTGTAAGAATACTATGTAAAACATGTTTCACATAAAAATTTTAATATGAATTACATAAATTTTAAATATAGAACGATTGGCCAAGTGCAGTGGCTCACGCCTGTAATTCCAGCACTTTGGGAGGCCAAGGTAGGCGGATCACGAGGTCAGGAGATTGAGATTATCCTGGCTAACACAGTGAAACCTTGTGTTTACTAAAAATACAAAAAATTAGCCGGGCGTAGTGGTGGGAGCCTATAGTCCCAGCTACTGGGGAGGCTGAGGCAGCAGAATGGCCTGAACCTGGGAGGCGGTGCTTGCAGTGATCTGAGATCGCACCACTGAACTCCAGCCTGGGCGATAGAGCAAGACTCTCTCTCAAATCAATCAATCAGTCAATCAATCAATCACTATTATATTCTCAGATAAAATAAAGTTAAAAGCTTCATAGACTCTTAGTATACATATTCCAGGAAAAGACCTTGGTGAAGGTTGCCTTTCTTACTCATCAACTCTTATTGAGATGCTCTAGTGACATCCATTCTACAAGTTACCCAGTGACTTGATGTGGTTTATAATCTTTTTCTCTCATGGAAGAAATAATTCTGACTAAAATATTTTCCGTAGATTTTTGAAGATTCTCTCTTACTGCACCTGGGATCTTTCCACTTAAAAACAGAAACAACTTGAGATGTTCCAGTGAAAAATGTGTTAGTCGTAGAAAATCTAACAAGGAGAAAAATATCTTTGACTTCTACAGTGCTATAATATAGGTGCCTTCAAGAAAAATAGGTTTTCCTCATGGGTACATATATGCAGAGAGGCTTGATTCACAATCTAAGTTTTAAGCCTCCCTCACCAACACAAAATTGATATTTTTGTTACCAAAGATGTTATCATAACTTCTACAGCAGCCCTTCTCATTGGCAGCACTTCAGCATTGTCAATGGTATTGTCTTACTTTGTCAATGTCACTTGTAGACTATATCTCAGAGATTAGATTTCTTCATATACATTTTCTTAGAGCCGAGCTCTAAGAAGTATATTCTTTCAGTCTGAACTGGA
Source organism: Theropithecus gelada (assembly GCF_003255815.1). Classification (NCBI taxonomy): domain Eukaryota; kingdom Metazoa; phylum Chordata; class Mammalia; order Primates; family Cercopithecidae; genus Theropithecus; species Theropithecus gelada. The sequence continues at coordinate 28,207,996 of NC_037673.1, read as the reverse complement.
GAAGATTGGGAATAAAAATGTTTGTTTTCAGACTAATCTTTTCTCACTACTGTTCCAATAAACCTTTCTAGGCTCCACTTTCTCTTTATTCAGAGTAATCCTCCCTCCTCAATTTTCCACTGAAGAAAGGACTTTATGGCCTGGCAGAATTTTCTTCACTCTTATTTAGATGTGTCAAAGTATATCTGACTACTAGAGTTGGCATGATTTGGTTATTCCACTACATATAAGACCAATAAAGTCTATTTCAGAATCATAAGAAATAAAATATTTGGAGCTAGTAGAGTTTTAAAAACTCACAAATTAATCTCTTATTGAGTAATATATTTGTCTTCATCTATTTTACTTGTGGTAAACGGTACAGGTCTTATCATGTGAAGTAATACAGCTTGTAAAATACTTATTAGTAACGGAATTCACAGTACATAGAAATGGCCAGTTACTATCATTATTGTAATTTGCTGATGTGTTCTTCTTACCTGCTTCACAGATAAACCCTGTTCTCTGAGACAGCATTATTGCAGTAGAGAAAGAGTTTAATTATTGCAAGGCAGTTAAGGGGAAGAATGCTCAAATTTGTCTCCCCAGTAACACAGAAGCTAGGGTTTTTAATGGATAATTTGGCACGCAGAGGCTAGGGAATGGGTGCTGCTGATTGGTTGAGGATAACATCATGAGAGTGTGGAAAAACAAAACAAAACAAAACTTAGGAACTGAGTCAGCCTCTGGGTGGGGGCCACAGGACTGGTTGAGTTATGAGTTACAGGTCCAGATGGAATCAGTCTGTCATCAGAATGCAAAAATCTGAAAGCCATTTCAAAAGACCAATCTTAGGTTCTACAGTCATCACGGTATGTCTACAAGCACTTGGGGAAGTCACAAATTTTGTGACCTCTGCCTGCATGATTTGGAGCAGGAAGGGATTATGGAAAAGCAAGCTAAGGAAAAATGGCTGGTTATCCTTTAACTCCTATGCATTTAGCAGAATTCAGGCCCTTCCCATAATTCTAATCTCATAGCCTTTCATTAGTTTTACAAAGGTGATTTAAGTCCCTGAGCAATGAGTGGATTAGTTTTAAGGAGGGGTTATTATCATTCTTGCTTCAAAATTAAACTATAAACTAAATTCCTCCCATTGTTAGCTTGGTCTATGCCCTGGATGAGAGAGGCCAGTCAGCCTGTGAGGCTAGAAACAAGATGGAGTCAGCCATGCTAGATATCTCTCACTGTCATAATTTCTGCAAAGGCTGTGTCATTGTTCTGATTACCATTAGCATTATGCTTATCATCAATGAACATAAAAAATGTACAGTTGCGTGATGACCTATCTGAAAAAGGGAATGGTATCATGGAAAGCAACAGATCAACAGAGAGAAAATTAATTAAATATTAACTTAAATCTTGACAGTAGGCTTTCAGTAACAGCAAAGAAGAAATGTGTTTACAATATAAAGCACACATACTTAACATCATCTTTTCTCATTTGTAATATCTATCAGATCTATCACATGGGACACTTGCTCCAAAGTCTCTATCCCCAGTTCCTGAAAGTGAGCTCCACAACCCAATCTGGAAGGCATATTTGTGAGTATTCCTACTTTTTGTTCTTTCTTTCAATATTTTAGGAACTTTGTAGTTTAGTTATCTGTAACTCCATTATAATTTGAGTTAGTTATCTTACGTATTCTAAATTTGATTTAAATGCCCTATTCCATTTCTTCATTGCCTAAGGCTGATGCTGATCAGACTCAGAGAATCTATATGTGAAATCAGCCTGGGTAAAAAGTCTGTGAATGCTTTTGTATGAGTATTTTTTCTGTTGGCCTAGTTACTGTCTATATTACCTTTCTTTCTATTCCCATGCCTTTGTGCTGAATTTGACCTGTTACACTGATAAAGACAATTAGTAATTTTAGGCTGCAGAGACTCTATTTCCCTAATGTGCATGTTTGGGGTATAAAATATTAGAACTGTTCTCAAATTTATCCTGCTAAAGTAAATTTTTTGTTTGAAAATTTAATGCTATTTATTGTCTAAATTACTTAATTGAAAAATAATGAAAAACAACCACTACATTTCAAGATCTCCAAGTGGATGTGTCCTAATTTAAAAGCTTCATTTTTGGCCAGGCATGGTAGCTCACACCTGTAATCCCAGCACTTTGAGAGGCCGAGGCTGGAGGATCACGACGTCAAGAGTTTGAGACCATCTTGGCTAATCCGGTGAAACCCTGTCTCTACTAAAAATACAAAAGAAAAAAAAAAAAATTAGCCAGGTTTGGTGACGGGCGCCTGTAGTCCCAGGTACTCAGGAGGCTGCGGCAGGAGAATGGTGTGAACGTGGCAGGCGCAGCGGAGGCGCAGCGGTGGCGCAGCGGTGGCGCAGCGGTGGCGCAGCGGAGGCGCAGCGGTGGCGGAGCTTACAATGAGCCGAGATCCTGCCATAGCACTCCAAGCTGGGCAACAGAATGAGACTCCGTCTTAAATTAAAAAAAAAAAAAAAAAAAAAAAAAATTACTTTTTCTCACAGTGTATATGGTGGTATTTTTTATATTATTGACACAATTATTATAGCATGTACCTCCCAAATCTTTCCATTCTATTTTTCTTGCAATATCAGTAAATGGTGCAGCCTTTTGTGTTCTCTGCTTCTCAGCACCCAAAACATATTGACAAAACACAGGCGAGGTGGCCACATTTTTATACTCTAAATAATGTTTTTTTCTTTTCTTTTCTTTTCTTTTTTTTTTAGACGGAGTCTCGCTCTGTTACCCAGGCTGGAGTGCAGTGGCCGGATCTCAGCTCACTGCAAGCTCCGCCTCCTGGGTTTACGCCGTTCTCCTGCCTCAGCCTCCTGAGTAGCTGGGACTACGGGCGCCCGCCACCTCGCCCAGCTAGTTTTTTTGTATTTTTTAGTAGAGACGGGGTTTCACCGTATTAGCCAGGATAGTCTCGATCTCCTGACCTCGTAATTCGCCCGTCTCGGCCTCCCAAAGTGCTGGGATTACAGGCTTGAGCCACTGCGCCCGGCCCACTCTAAATAATGGTTTATTCTTAATGAAACCTCTTTTAAAGATCTGCTTTTTTTTGGTTTTACATGGATTATAATGAACCCTGTAAAGAACTAAACTTTATAATTATTTTTACATGGTTACACAATTGTTTGCTTTAGAGAGCAATGACTAATTGTAGTTTTTCTGTTTTCATTTGTGTTTCTTAAATTGTTTTCTAAATTATAAGCCAGGAATCAATCATCTTTGTGTGTGTGTTAACAAGAATAATTGTTTCTCTTCTTTCTATCTCATGACATAAATTGTGCATATCTTTCAAGTTACTGAATTTGTGGGAAATATATCTATCTCCTTTTAAGTGCTTTTAGTGTGTTTGTATGTGCAAAAAAACCTTCATATCTTGCAAATGTACGTAGGACTATATTATGACTGGACTCAAATAGCTCATAGACTAGGTTGTACGAATATTGAGTACATTAGTGATTCTTCATTAAAAACAACCTTGGGGAAATATAGGAATAGCAACAGCAAATCAGTGTTAAGTCTATCATAAGTAAAAAGTAAGGGCATATAAGGTATCAAAAGATATCAAGAAAATAATTTAAAAGATTAAAGTGCTTGCATAACTAAGGATAAAATGTCACATTCCCAATTTAGAAATTGTTACAATTAATATCAAAATTATGATTATTTTGTAGTGCCAACCTGGGAATACGCTAGGAAGTATAATCCAAAATTCCTTAATGATAAATGTCACCAGTCAAGATAGTTAAATATATTGATTACCAAACTTGTGTCCCAAGAGGTTCTCATTCAGTAGGTTGTCTGGAGATCTAGCTATCTATGATTTACTTTTGACTTGTAGCAAGCTTGAAAATCACTGCGCTGATCCATGTCCCTGGCATACCTTGAGTCTTCTATTATTCTTTATTTATACTTAAAGTTTGTGAAGCAGAAAATTTGTTACATACAAAATTTTATCCACACTTGATCACCGGGTCCTATTTGTGACTGACAGCTATGTAAACTAATTGACAGAATATTCAACTTAATGTGCATAAAGGTCTTGGACAGGACAAGTCGTTAACATGCAAATTCATGCTCTACTAAATAGATTGTGATTCAGTTGCTCTCTGGTGGTATCCAGGAATCCATATTTGAAGTAAGTACTCTTCCTGATTCTAATGAAAGTGCTGTAAGACTACATACTACAAAGTCCTGCTGCAAAAAAATAGATACATTGAAATCACAGCAACTTCTGGGAAACACATCATACTAGAATGTCCACCTAAATCTAGGAAACTCTATGGAAATAATCTTTGTATTTGGGCTTCCTTTCTGTTGCCAATTTATTATCTAAATTTTAGTTTAAGGACTTTAATGTCACAGGGCACTATCGTTATTAATTAGAATTATTTTGAAATTCATCCTATTAAAAAAAAAACTCAAAAGACAGAACTTTCAGATTATTTAGTCAGAACACAGTTATTTAATAATAATAAAAAAAGATTTTTTTTTAACTTAGGTAAACTGTTTTTAAGGTGCAAGCAAAAGATGATAAAATTTGCAATTGTACTTATGTTGTTAACCTATGTATTAGAAACTCCATAAAGAAACTCAGATTACACTTTCCTACGAAAGTCTTAAAATTTTACAATTCACATTTTGTTAGGTAAAATACAGCATTCATTACCATGCGTAACAAGATAAAGAATTTAGATTTATATGAGAGCTTTAATGTTTCTGATCTTTTTTGAAGTAAAATGTTCTGCACAAGTTTTAACACAGTTGAATTACTATGCTTCTCACTAATGATTTCTGTAAAATTTTCCATGAATGCATTATTTTTGAATCTCATTAAATATTGCATTTGCAAGATTTTATTTTACAATCATAGCTGTCGTCTATCTTAATTTTCATGATCCTGAAATACACTTAATGTAGTTCACTTGGTCAAATTTGTATTCTTATTTTAAATGTTTTAATCTTAGACATCAGATTTATTATAACGGTTATTTTAAAGTTTCAAAGTGATACATGGAACAATAAAATTACCAATCTTATACTGATTAAAACAAAGGATAAACAAATTAGTAACCACAAAAACAAGGTTGTTTTATTTTTTCTGTATTGGTGTGTCAGTTTTATAAATTAGGTAAAATTTGTCAATATGATCAGTTCATTTTTTACTTCAGGAAAATGGTCCAATTTAATGAAGAAAAACTTACTAGCTTTCTCATAGTGTTATTACTACAATGCAGTCAGCAAGTATATTCGAAATTTGGTTAAACAGTGCTCATGTGTATGTGTGAGCGTGTGTGTGCACACATGCACACGCTCACATTCAGGGGTGCAGTATATCTATACAAGTTTTAATTAGAAAATTATACATTTACATGTAAAATTATGTAAACAAGTTTTGATTTCTGTTTTGGTCAGAGTACTGTTAATTAAACTATGATAATCTATTGCTGATTAACCAAGTAAAAATGTTAAATAGAAGTCATATTCCTCTTTTTCTCGGCTGATTTTGCTTACCAACAGTGTGTGCAGAAAAAGTAATATTTTGATGAAAGAAAAGAGAAATACCGCACAGTCCAACATTAGTTTTAGAGGGAAGACTTTATATCTACATCCTCCACATACCTGACCGAAAAAAATGCAGCCATCATAACATTTTAAAGCCTGGGCTTTTTATTTGATTGAGATTAGTAAGAAACTCTGAATTTTATGTTTGTTTACCTGAACACATCAAATCTGATGTAATTTTTAAAGAAGTATTATATCCCATTTCATTTTTAACACTGTCATAGTCATAGACTATGACATAGTTCATAGTTCATAGACTGTGAGCATTGCCATAGTAAAATGTTGTCTTTTATTGTCAAGAAAGCAATTTTTCTTTTGTGAATATAATTTTTATTTCTTATTATAATTATTTAAATATATAAACAATAATAAATATATAACAATAATGTTTCTAAAACAAGGTAAATCACAGTTTGTGAAAATTTAAAGACAGATAATGCTATTTATCTGTCTTTATGTTCTATTTATGAATGTTCATAATATTTATAAAATAGAACATTGAAAAGTGATGATTATTGCAGTTATTAAAGCATGGTAGGAATAGGGTTTAACAAGATTCATAGAATTATGCTCCATCTAATGTCACATAACTGATGGCTGTGATGACCAGTCTAGAAAATCATCCTAGATGCTTGTCATGGAGATCAGTTAAACAAATGTCCCTAAGCTATTTAAATTTGCTATTTCAGTTGAAGACAGGTCTTAGAAAAGTGAATTGGTGGACTCTGAAATACATGAACACACTTTGTGTCTATCTTGTTATTGAAGCTAAAAGATAATTACGAATCACAGAAATGGCAGCGGCTTGAAGGGGTCAGGTTAGAAAGACAAGGAGAAAAGTGATGGTCTAATTTTTTTTTTAATAGAATGTGTATTTAAATCCAATCGAGTTATTTAATGAGTAGATTTATCGAAAGGATGGTACACTGTCAGACCACTTCAGCATATTGAATAGCTCAAGGGGAAAACGTTGTAAGAAAGCTTTAATTAATTTCCTTCATCTAATCCTCTCTTAACACTGAACAAGCTTTTGTCACATGCATCATATTAATTCCAAGGACATAGTAAAAGCCATTTAAAAGCAGTCACATCCCAATAAGGTTGTTAAGAGATCACTACTAAGTTCTTCATTAAAGTTAATGCATTTAACACTAATACCAGTCAGAAACCATATTCCACTCCAGCAGTTTTGTAAAATATTGATTGCTTTGGTGTGTCCTGATATACTAACATTATATTTTTAAGTAACTCAGTGAGACAAATGTCCAGCTTATTTAATTCTAGTTTGTGAGAAGTTGCAACTCCTATGACAGATCGAATTAGCACTATCTCAAGCCTTTGGGGGTATCAGTTTCTACATCTAAAATTGAGTGCCAGCTTAAAGCTTCTGTATTTCTTCTAACTTTTCTCTCTCAGGTCACAAGTAGTGATAGGAGATGAATGAAGTGACATATTTAAAGAGTTTTATGAATAATAAATATTATTCCTATTCTTCTGTAGAAAAAAAATGGAGTCATGTGTAGGTTAAGTAACCATTAAAACTGTAATCCTTTAAAAGGATCCATTTACACTGCATTTAACTGCATTCCAAGCACTTACTCCCTTCTACTATTCTTAGCTTGTCACTTTGAGTGCCAAAGGTGGGGTGAGGGTAGGTGTCATGCATAAAAATATGCAAATTTTGAGTCACTTAAACTATCTTCTCAAATGCATATCAATATATCAAATTTAATGCTCAAAGAACAAGTTTTTGTTTACTCCTTCCAGAGAGCCCTTATTATTGGGATGATCTTTAATATAAAGTGGAAGTGTAAAAAGACAGGATTGCAGATATTTATTTCCCCAAATGTCTACTGATACACTCTGACCTGCAAAGATAGTATAGAAAGAGCTTCAAAGTGTATGTTGAAGCGTACTTGTAGAATGCTCCCCCCTCCAGGGTAGCTGCAGAGACCAGTTGGAAGAGGATGTCATAGCAACATTTTATGATGGCTTACTCTTGTGACGTTCTTCTCTCCACATACAGATGAAGTTCTCACAAAATATAGCCAGCTGTACCTTCCTAACATGAATTTCACAGCATTTCAGATACCTCAATTGGTTACTTTTTCCTGTCTGTTTAGAGTATTTTTTGCCTATCCTTCAAAAGAGACTCCTTCTTATCAGCGTTTGGTCATATTCGAGCTCCATCAAATCAATCAAAATTCTGAGTAATACAAAACTTTATACCCATTATAGAAGTATTTTTTCTCTTTTTTCATCAACAAATAGCTGTGAAGTTTATGATTATTAAATTGTACTAAGCTTCCTTTTTTTACCTTTGTGAGTTTTTCTCTTTCCACCTGCTTTGTAAATACGGGCATTCCTATAGATTTTTTTCTAGCTTATGTTCTCTCCTCATTTTACATGTTCTGTGCAACAATTTTATCTTCATGTATGTTTTAAGTTAGAATGGTGATATGCAGACACTTTCAGCCCAGACTCAAATACAACTATTGAAACTTAGTTCTAACCCAAGAAGGAGGGGAGTGATCATGAAAATGAACAGAAAATCTGACAAGTAAATGACTGATAAACTCATGAATGTCCTGAGGGCATGTGATGGTAAGTTAATCCCAGTTCCCACGGTTGGAATTGTCCTGTCAGGAATAGGAGATAATCTATTGTACCAGCACAAGACGGTCCATTGGAATATATTCGATGAATCTGGGACACTAAAAAGATTACACTTGCATGGAAAAAGTTAGCAAGAAAAAAATTAATAAGTACATGCTTTTAACACAAGAGAAATATTCTGAAGTGGCTTGAGCCCTGGATAGAGAAGGGGAGAAAACTTCTTGAGAAAATTTATAACATCGATCCTGCCTTTTTTGGGGGGTTAGGATTTGTATTTTAAATTTTTAGTATCCTTTCTTATTTATTTGTGAGATGCAAAAATCAAAACAATTGAACTTATGGACACAGAAAGTAGAAGAATGATGATTACCAGAGGCTGGGAAGAGTAGTGGGGTGTTGACAGGGAAGGTGGGTAGGGTTAATAGGTACAAAAGCAACTAGAAATAATTAATAAGACCTACCATTTAATAGTACAACCAGCACTTTGGGAGGCTGATCACGAGGTCAGGAGATCGAGACCATCCTGGCCAACGTGCTGAATCCCATCCCTACTAAAAATACAAAAATTAGCTGGGCATGGTGGTGCGTGCCTGTAATCGGTGTGAGCCAAGATCGTGTCACTGCACTCCAGCCTGGTGACAAAGTTAGACTATGTCTAAAAAATATAATAAATAAATTTAAAAAATTAAAAAGTACAACAGGGTGACTACAGTCAATAAAAATGTAATTGTACAGTTTAAAATAACTAAAAGAATGTAATTGTATTGCTTGTAATACAAAGGATAAATGCTTGATTTATGGTTCCCCATTCTCCATTATGTGATTATTATGCATTGCATGCCTGTATCGAAACATTTCATCTACCCCATAAATATATACACCTACTATGTATCCATAAAAATTTTAAAAAATACACTATCTATAGAGTCAAAATCATAAAAAGTCAAAAGTTAAAGATACGTCTAGCTGGTATGACTCCAGGATCTAAGCAGAAACAAAGAAAATCTGTTTCATGTTAATCATCCTGATGGACTTAAGTATTAAGGTGCATTTTCCTTAACATGGTAAGTATTCATATATTTATTAGTTATTAGACATCTTTGTTTGTACAAGACCTGCTCAAGTCACGTGTTCATTTTGTCCAGGACGTCTTTTACTAACAAATTTATTGAAATATTTAAATATGTTTTTACATGTACCTTATAAACGTATGAATGGTAAATTAAATTAAACTCTTAATAGTGTCTTTTGATTAGCAAAAAGCCCTTCCTTTATGTAAAATTGTACTTTCCTTCTCGAGGTTAGTTGTCTGACTTTAAAAAATATTTTACACTCATCAGAATTGCTTAAATAAAAAGCCAAGCAGTACTGAGTATTGGCAAGTATATAGAGAAATTGAACACCTAGTGTAAATGGGCCCAACTATGTTGGAAAAATGTCTGCATTGAACGAAAACTGAACACTTTTATTCCATGTGACCGAGCAAGTCGACTGTTACAGAAGCACTACCTATATATAAAAACATCTATATGTATTTACCTAAAGATATACACACAATGTTTGGAATCAACACTAAATATAATAGCCCAAAACTAGAAACAACTTAAAAGCACACCAACAATAGAATGGTTACATGAATTGTGCTATATTTATACAATGGAATGATGCAATGGAATGAACTGTGTCTACATACAGAAGTTCAAAGTATGAAGATTTTTTTTCCCCTTTTACCAGTAAATTGATTATTATTATTATTGTCTTTATAGCTCTAAGACTTTTTCTTTTTCCTACAAGCACAATAGTTTTACTTCAGATATATCTTGACATTGATTATTCATTAATGCATCACTGCAGATTCAGGTCTTTCTTTATTTCAATAAATGGGTCTTATATTTTGAAGTGTTTTTAACTTTTTCTTTATTATCCTCTCTTCCTCAACAACAAACATCATGAATAAGTTCAGGTTTTTTTGGTTCCATATATATGTATTATTTCCTCCCAAATAATACATAAATCCTTATTTTCCCTATTGTTATTTTCTCAAACCATTCCTCTATTTAACTATGGTTTTAGTCTTTCCTTCTTTTATTTTTCAGTTTGTAGCATTCAATAGATTTGTTTTTCTTTTCCTTTCGTATTCCTTTCATTCCTGAGTTCTGACAGGATGCTTTTTAATGACTTTTGTTATCTCATTATTTTTATATGAGTCCTTGTACCTCCTATTTGAACACCTTTGTCAAATAAAACTATTTTCTTTAATCTCTGCCATAGCGTAGAAAACAAATAAGTATCAGATTATTCTCATTTCTTTATTTTTTCCTGTTTCTTTTCTTTTCTTTTTTTTTTTTTTTTAAGGCGGAGTCTCACTTCGTCACCTCGGCTGGAGTGCAGTGGCACCATTTCGGCTCTGCAACCTCTGCCTCATGGGTTCAAGTGATTCCCCTGCTTCAGCCTCCAGAGTAGCTGAGATTACCGATGTGTGCCACCATGCTCACTAATTTTGTATTTTTAGTAGACATGGGGTTGCACCATGTTGCCCAGGCTGGTCTCGAACTCCTGACCTCAAGTGATCTGTCCGTCTCAGCCTCCTAAAGTGCTGGGATTACAGGTGTAAGCCACCGTGCCCAGCTATTCTCATTTCTGATTCAATAATTAGGGCGTACATTTTTATGTCTTGTAATCTATTCATTATTTTTAGTTTTTAAAAAATTATATGATAAAATATCCATAAACATGTCATAATTATTGTCAGAGTGATATTCTTTCTAAGCTAGCTATTTGCTGATAACTTTTATATGGGAGGGTTAAGAAAGTCAGCTGGGGTAGCAGGGCTTAGGGACGTTTTCACAGTGTTTTCCTCACACCTCAGGCTTGAAGAAACACCTCTGCTCCGTATTCCTTTTCCTTTTTCGTTTTACACTGCAGTGATATATTTTCGAATGTTTTGTTTTCATCTGCTTGCCTTCTTGTTAGGTCATTGATACTATTTTTTAAAATTTGTCTTCATATTTATTTGGGAGGGGGGTGATTGATGAGACTATTAAGTCAATAGAGACAAATATTAAAAATTTATCGTCATTAATGCAATGAACTTCATTGCAGCCAAGGGAGAATTCATAGAATCTGAAGTAAGAGAGAACATAAGATTTGCATTTTAAGATCTGTTGTGTCAGAATGAAGGGAGTTTTTATAGGAGATAGAATATTTAATGTGAATATGTTGATGATAGTGGGATATAGATGAAGATAGATAAAGTAAGTGACTAATATGAATGTGTCAAGAACCCACAATATCAGATACAAATGAAAAAATGCTTTGGAATTAGAAACATGACAAACTGAGCTGGAGAGTCCTAGGGAGACTATCATAATAGTTTCTTTATGGTGGCTAAAGTCATATTGTGAATGTGGTTTTACATTAATTAATTAATTAATTAATTATTATACTTTGAATGCCTACTATGTGTCAGGCTAGGATCTAGGTACACAGCAAAGACCAAAACAGAAAAAAAGTTCCAACTCTTATAGGTTTCCATATATGTGGAGTGAAGAGAGATCTATAAAAAATGAATGGGAGAGCATGTAATGTGGAGTCTGTAATTGAAATACAAAGCAGACAAAATAAGTAAGATGAAAATAAGGAAAGAATGATGTAAGCCTAGGGAAGAGATGACAAACAAAGTAATCATATATTCCTTGGATAACAAGCATTTATTGGATATCTATTATATGTTGGAATAACACAATTGCTAACAGTTAAGAGCTTTCTGTTTAATTGAATGCTTAAGTTTGAACGAAACTATAGAACCCATAAAACATATAGAGAGGAATATTTTCTAGTGATTTAAGGTGAACCATGACAAAATTTCAGTAGAAGAAAGAGTTTAAGAAAGGTGAAAGTTCTTAATACCTGATATAACAAACATCAAATAAAGTAAGAAATAGAAAGTTTCCATTACATTTGGCAATTGGTACCATTGGTTAAAGCTGCCCAAGAGAGAAAGATACTTGTTTGCACATGATTGAGAAGACTAGGTGAGGAAAATTGGAATAAAAGGAGGCAGAATATAGAGACAAACATGAATAAATACATAGTGCGATAGTTGCAGGAGTGCACAGGCTTGGAAATTTTGTTGTTGTTACATTTTACTTACTGCAGAAGTACTTTTTTTAATGTAGAGAGAGAAGAGTGACTGGTAAGAGAAGTAAAATGGTAGAAGAGAGAATGTCCTAAACCTAGAGAAACATTTCAGTACTAAGACAGGAGAGGATGGAACCCAATGCAGAAGCCATGAATATACGTTTCCAAAAAACAAAACAAAACAACAACAACAAAAAAAAGTGCACCTATCCTTTGAAACTGAGGGCAAGGAAGCAAATAGTTGAGTTTTTAAGTAGAATATTACAATGCAATTGGCAAATCGAATGCCTATGAATCTTATGTCTTTTTGGTCTAGATGATTCTAGTGACGTGTAAGACAAGGTTGATGGCTGAGCAAGGAAGAGAGCAGTGACATAGAGGGTACTCCATGGTCATGATGTCTTGGAAGTGCTAATTCATGAGATGCTCATGGGATGAGGAATTTGAATGGGAAGGTAGTTGAAATGATTTGTGAAGATTTAATAGAGACCCGTGGTCCGAAAAACAGATACTGAGTCAGAAAAAAATGGTTTTGAAACACACTTCTCCTACTTACACATTTCATGACTTTGAGTTTTAGATTATTCATCTATAAAATGATAGTAAAAATAATTTATTTGCCATTAGATTGCTATGAGAATACAATGAAATATTACAGGTAAAATAGATACTATGTCTTAATAAATGCTTATTATTTTTTGCTTAGTCAGAAGATTCACAATGACAGGATAGGAGACTGAAGAGGTTGTTAAAATAGAAAAACAGCAATGGGTTAATGTGCATTTGATATAGGTAGTCAAAAGTTGGTGTGAATGGACTGGAAGTATAAGTCATTCTGGTAAAGCAATACTGAAGATTAGCATTATTATTTAACATATGACAAAATTATGCCTGATGTCAAGGTGTAAAATGTAATCATATTTTTCATAACATTTAAAATTATTTTGGGGATTCTTAGCAGATTTAGAACGTTTTCATCTTCACATTTCTTATTCACTCCTCAGTTAATCTTTATCTACATTTTGCCCTCACAACTCCAATGCATTGTTTTGGTATTAGCAACATCTTGTAACAAATTCACATTATGAAATTCCAAAAAAGCTTTTTCTGATTCCTAATTTTATTTGACCTAGCAACACCATTCGATACAATTGAAATTTCCCCTTCCTTTTACAAGTGTTACCATCTCTTGACTAGCTTTTGAGCTTGTACTCTCTCCTCACAGTCTTTCTATATCCTTGGCTGCTCCATCTTTATCTTCTGAGCAGACTTGCCTTCTCTCCAGTGATCTAAATATTGAATATAGGTGTCTTCAGTGTATAGATGACATTTAACTTGTGGATGTGGGTGGTTGCCTTTGAAAAAATAAGTGTAGATGGAGAACAGAAAAATTCTCAAATCAATATTCCAAAAAGAAAATAGATATTTAGAATTGCTGAGAATTTTCTTAGAAAAGTATTTCTCAACTGTGACACCGGCTGTCTAAACCAGTAAAAAGAGCTACCTACCTCTATGGCTTCCTTTTTTCCATGGGAAATAGAATAAATATTATTTCTTTCTGCAAATAAAGCACTTTGATACTCTTTCCATAGTCTCCAATTCAGCCATTATTAAAGAATCTGCATAAGCCGTATTCATTTTTCATGGAACTCCCTAGCCCTGATCTTTTAAATTATTTATTTCAGGACCCTGACTTTATGGTCGAATCTTCAACCATACCGCAGAAAATAATTAGGGTCAATTTAAGAGGAGAGGGGAGTCACTGTTAAGAGATAGCAGTCTATTTTCCATAGCAACAACAGAGCACACCAAACTGTTAACCAGGCCTGAATTTTTTTAACTTCTACCAACTGGTTGTAGGGAACCTTTCGTGATTTCACCAAGCATTATTATCTGCCTGAGGCACACCTAGCACCATCAGACCTGCCAGATTATATGCCCAATTTGTAGGCTGCAGTTCGCTGCAGAGCACTCTCTTGCTCTGTGCTCCACTTAAAACTAGCAACCTTCTAAAACACTGTGTAAAGCGTCAGAGTAATATCCATGAAACCTCCAACAACCAAGAGACCCACTAAAAGTTACATCTTTTTATTTTAGCTGCTGCAGGTTCAAATTACAAAAAACAATTTCATAAATTAGGAGAATTACCTGGGGATGGACCACTAGACCCACATAAACATCACAAGTGTGGCAGGTCAACAAATATTTGAAAGGTTTATATCTTACCCTCTGGTTTGCCTGTGTCTAAGAGTACATAGATAAAATACATGCAACTTATTACTTCCCTGGTTGAATTAGCAGGACCTATCCTTAACATAGTGGGTCAACATGACATTTGTAGAATATCAAGATGGTCAAGGTTCTTGTGAACTATATTATAACAGAGAGCAGGAGAGTTAACAGACCTGTGACAAAAACAATTAAAAATTTAAGAACTGACTGGTGGAAGTAGGATAGTCCTTATTCACATCTCTGACCTTCAGAGAAATACATGTTTCTGTCACCATACACTTAGAGTCAGTAGGATCCGAAACTCTATTCATAGAGAAAACAAATTTCACAAGGGGCGCTTACGAAACTCTTGGTCTATCATCTTGCCAATTTAAGTTCCTCTGGCCACTGAGTCAGCAGGAAAAGAAAGGAGATAACCCTAAATGTGTCGTATTGTAACTTCTAAGTTTCTTGCCTACACACGCCAAAGAATTGGTGTTACGGCTGCCTTCAGCGAGTGATAGAGATGTGAACCAATAGAGAGAAAAAGCTGTAGGCTTTATTGAGCAGAGTGAAAGTACAAAGCTTCTACAGCATGGAAAGGGTCCCGAAGGGGTAGCCACTGTTGGTTTTGGGTGATTGCCTTTTAAACTCTTTAAGGCGGGAAATACATACGGCGGGAAGACGTTACTAGACTGAGAAACAAAGGCAGTAAATTATTTTGTGACATGTCTTAGATTTTGAGGAAAACTGGAATTGCAACTTAGGTTTTATCTACTTTATGACCTTCCAGCAGCATAGCAAAGGAGACAGGATCTCACAGGACTTTACAAAGTATGTTTACAAGGAATTGGAATTGAGAGCATAAATAAGGTCTGCTGGTCACAAGAACAAACAAAAACAAACAAACAAACAAAACCAGGCATTTAACATTCCTCTTAGTTTTAGGGGAGAGGGGGAGACAGAAGGGAGAGAGGGAGAGAGGACACAGTGAAGCTTACAGCAAACTTCTGGCTGTTTATAGCTTTCTTGGAGAAAGAAACACATGCACAAGTCCTGGTGTTAGGAATATTTTAAGCATATATGTTCAATATTATTCATCCAGGACCGAAGTAAGTCGTGATGCAGGAAATGAGTGAGTTTCACAGCTTTCTGAGTCCCTACTCGACCTGGGAAGTCCAGTTGGCCCCTCCTTTCAGTATCATCAATCAGAGTCTAACGAGGGCAAGATACTTTAAGTCTAACTCACCAAGAGGATGAACTTCTCATCATTCCATCTGACAAACAAGTGAGAACTAGCCAGGTGCTGGCCAAAGGTGAGTCAAATCTAGAATGACTGATAAAGGAAAAAGGTGATAAATATCAGTTTTGGTTCTGCGAACACCTGCAGTAACAAGGACTCCATCTCATTTGCCAACATTTTTTATGTCTCTGGAGGAGACTGAAATTGACAACTACTCTGAAGAACTGAACTTGTTCCTTCTTTTCTGAGAAAGAAGCAAGGGCTTCTTTTTCTAATAACAGCTTTGTGTACCATATAAAGGCATAAGTGCTGTTGAATTGGTATGACAGGTAAACTAACAAAGATTCAGTTAATGTACCACTCAGAATAATGTGGGTCTCACTCATTTTCCTTGCCTCCAGAGAGGCAGCCTTGACTGCAGTGACTGACTCTCATCTCTGAACACGACGAGCAGTCTCAGAGTAGTCATGGAACCAGGGATGGGTCTTAGGCAAGGCCACTATTGTGCCCTCCTAACCATGAGCTGCAGCAACATCAGCATCCAGTCCACCTGGGCTAAACTCAGGTCCAGCTGGGAACTTCTGTGTCCCTAGTGGCCCAGATCTGGTGAATTATTTTTCTACAAATATTTTGATTAATAAGAGACAGGATATAGGAAGGTACTACAGAGATGTATCTTTCTCTTCTTCCCTCAAGGAACCGATCTGCTATCTGTGGTTCTGAGTAAACTCATGGACATATCACATGACAGAGAAATCCTATTTATTTTCTTTGAAACAATGCTCAGTGTAATAAAACCCTATCTTTTATTTTCTGCCTTTCTTTTTTAATATTCTTGCTTTTGTCTGAACTTCATGCCACCAATAAAAATTTAGCATGTAAGAATTACCCCGTGCTCTACTTTCTAGGAAACAAATGCTAAAATATAATGTTTATGGGACAAACAGAAAAGATAAAATTGACAGCAGGATAAAAGACAATTTAAGCATTTTATAATCCTACTATTAGGCACAAACTTTGTACCGTTTAGTTACTAACACTTATGTTGTAGCTCTCATATTATTGAAACTATAGGCAGTACTCCAAGAAGCAGAACTGTGAATCCTCACTCTAAGAAAGTCTTTCACAACTATGTTTTCCAAAGACAGTTGTTTTTCCAGTGTGAACAGGTGCAACAAATTAATTTTTCCCCATGCAGAACTCTAAAAATATTGCAAATAACCTGTCAGTTTTGACCTTTAAAATGATATTGGCCTTTTAATCTCATAATGGTAGAAATGCAATAAAGTGTAGCTGCACATAAACTGTATTTTAGAACTCCTCCACAAGGATGGATATAAAGCAAGAATCAGGAACAGAAAAACTGAGTGTTTCAGCGCAGTCACATATAGGGAGCTGAAGAGTGTTTATGGACAATTATTTATTCTTCGCATCTGTAAAGAAAATGTGTATATGTGAAAATCTTGCTATTCTGGGATGTGTAACTAGGTTTTTACACCATGTTCAGCAACAACAAACTCAATTTTTACCTAGTATTAAAATGAGTTTGAAGAGAAGGATAGTGTGATAATGAGAAACATACCAAACAATGAAAAGTCCGTGCCTATTTAAAGGCAGCCTTACATTACATAAAAGCTTGTTTAGCAATACCAATGAAAGGGCAATAAAAGAGACTCTTTTATGCTAAATTAGAGATGTATATTATAGATTCCTTTTTCTTAATGCTTTATCATAGGATCACCCACAATGATCTCTCCTTCAAGAGAAGGCTCCTATTATGCATTATCAGCTATTCCAATTTGACACCTCCATAATTATGAGGCTACAGATTTTTCTGTCACATCTTTTAACAGGGACAGAGACTCCAAAGCCACATGTTTGAGCTACTGAGCCTCCTTTATGTGGCACCAGGTCCAGGACTCTCAGTTCTTGATCAAGTAGCCCGTTATTTCTGGAAGGTAGAGGAACTGTACAGCAATATGAAAGGTGCTTATAACCTCTTGCTCCCAGTTCCTTAAACTTCAGAGTGAAAAGTCATGTCCTTCCCACAAATACCTGCTTCTAGCCTCTTTGACATTTTTAATAAACCTTTTTACCAAACAGTCAGGGGTATTTTAAGAAGAGGCCTTTGAAACTTGGGATAAAAGACATGGAGTCAATGAGATATATGATGTTGAGCCCTGTCTAAATGGAAAGACAGGCAGAGACGACTGAATTTTAACTCTAGGCAACATTAGAGTCAGCCAGATAAGGAAATAGGTGAGCCAGACAACTTTCAAGGGTTACCATCTATTAAGGATCCTTATCACATAATTAAAATAATTGAATGTGTTGCCAACTACCTTTTTTATTCCTTTGAAATATGACAAGATGTAATATATACCAAATGTCACCTAAACAGAATACGTCATTAAAACAATTAACCCTCTGTGCTAGCTCCTATCTCTTATCTTGTCATACATATTTCCTAGTTTCAAGCTGCAGAGTCAAACTGAACTTGATTTTTATACCAATTCCTGATAAAAAAGAGGAGCCAATGAGCATAGCCATCTTTAATTTCCTAACAAGAATGAAGGGTGTATTTAAATGTTTACATTTAATCTCCTACTATGTTTTCTTAGAAAAATATATCAAATCAACTGAACAGAAAAATTATCAGTCAAGTTGAAAACATTTTCTTAATGTGGACCTAATTAAAAAAATAATAGAAATAAAATTTCAAACCTAGCCCAGGACAAGACTTGGAACTATGTCTAACTATGTTCCCTCTAAACTTAAAGAGTATGAGTACCTTCTGACTCATGTTTTCCATTCATCAATACTGGATACATGAAAAATGACAGGCAGTATAAAATAAGAAAAAATGTGACAATATATTTAAATATTTTATAATATTCATAAAGTGCTGTAGTAATTGTATTTATTTAAAATCAATTTATCCATGTTCCTACTAAATAAATGTTCAACAATATTTAAACCCCGTAAGTTTGAGTCAGAATTTTTAGACTACTGGGCTAAGGTGTAAGGGAAAGTATGTGGCCCAGAAAACCCATTGCTTACATGAAATATTTCTTGTCAACTCTACCCTATTGTTACACTGCAAACTATAACTGCAATATTCTTTTGAAAGACTGCGTTTTCTCTGTAAATTCATTTTTCTTCCTAAAGAATTCAGGACTTCTGTTGATCTAACCTTTTATTCTGTTTAGTTTTGGATATTTTTCTCTTTTTGGTTTTTTTGTTTTGTTTTTTGAGACGGAGTCTCACTCTGTCGCCCAGGCTGGAGTGCAGTGGCGCGATCTCGGCTCACTGCAAGCGCCGCCTCTCGGGTTCACGCCATTCTCCTGCCTCAGCCTCCCGAGTAGCTGGGACTACGGGCACCCACTACCACGCCCGGCTAATTTTTTTGTATTTTTAGTAGAGACAGTGTTTCACCCTGTTAGCCAGGATGGTCTGGATCTCCTGACCTCGTGATCCGCCCAATTCGGCCTCCCAAAGTGCTGGGATTACAGGCGTGAGCCACCGTGCGCGGTCGGTTGCTTTTTAAAAAATAGTTGATGTTAACTTTTCAAAACTGTGTGTATGTAGTGTCAATTATCCTCATGGTTTCTAAGGAAAACAAACAAACCTTGAATCGTCATCTGATACAATTTCTAGAAATAGCACTTTGTCATTTGATAGATTATAACATTTTGATACCAAGAATTATAGGTTGCTTTTTATATCTAATTGTATTTTTATGTATGTTGTGTGGAATATGATGACAATTATAAGAAATGAGAACTTTGTTATTAAATGGACTTTTGAAAATGTCATCATTTGTGAATCAATTTACAGATGCAATGTAATTTCAATCAATGCTGTGAAAGATTATTATTATTTTTTTTAGACATTAACAAGTGGAAATGCGAAAGACCTAGTAAAGTCCAAATAATTCTGAAATAAATAAACAATGTTGGGAGACTTCCACTACCTGATTTCAAACCTTACTATAATACACCTTAATCAATGTGGTATAGTATTGATACATACATAGAAATATAGAACAGTGGAACATGAGATTGAGAAATTGCTATACATTCTTAATTGATTCTCTAAAAATGTATCATGGTTATACAAAAGAAAAATAAAATTTTAAATGAATGCTGTGGGAACAGGTGGATATCCCTTAAAAAAAATAGTAACCTCAACCCTTACCTTAACCAAATGTAAAATTAGCTCAAAATGGATGGATCATCGCCCTAAATAGTAAAAATTAGAAACAATTGTTCTTGGAGAAAAAAAACAAAACAAAACAAAACAAAAAAACCCACCACCCTCTAAACCAGAAAAGCTACAGTCAAAATTTTCTTTAATGGTGAAATTCTAAAACTTTTCTTCTATTATAGGGTACAACAGAATTTTTCCGTTTTTAATTTGTTAAAATTACAACTTTAGACAAATTAAAATTAACAGAGTTTAATTGAGCCAGAAGAAATATTTTGCAAGTTCGGTAACCCTCAGAATCAGAGCAGATTCAGAGAGATTCCAGGGTGTTGCTGCCTCATGGTTGAATATTTATAGAAAGAAAAGAAGAGTGAGGTACAGAAATGCAGGATTGGCTACAGCTCGAATTTGCCTTATTTGAACACAGTTTGAACAGTTGGCCACCTGTGAGTGGATGGAGTATTGTGCTGTGATTGGCTAAGAGTCAGCTGCTGTTACAGAAGCAAACTCCTGAGCTAGGTTTTCAGTTTGCTCACCTAATGGGTTAGGCTGCAGTGCACACTAAGAACTCAAATATGCAAGTAAGTATATTTATCAGACCAGATTTTAGTTTGATTTCTCAACTGTATCTATTCAAAAACGAACTCAAAGTATCAATTGGTAGAATTAAGCAAGGGAAAGAAATAAAAGTCATATATATTAGATTGGAATAAATAAATCTGTCTTCACTCACAGTTGATGTTTATGCACATAGAAAATATTGAGGAATCTATTTTAAAAAGCTTCTAGAATTACCAAGTGAGTTTATCAAGGAGACAAGATACAATGTCAATACACAAAACTCTGTATACTAGCAATAAAAAATTGAAAATTGAATAATTTAAAGTACCACTTGTGGTAGCATCAACAAACAGAAAATACTTTATGACAAAGTTGACAAAATAAAGGTAAGTTGTGGGGACTCGAAATTTTAAAACATTGCTGAGAAAAATTAGAGAAAACTTAAGTGGAAAAATATACCATTGTCAATCTAAAAGTAAAAGGCTGAGGCACAAAATATAAAGAGTTTACTTGAGCAGGTTTTAAAAGAAAAAAAAAAAAGGCTGGAGTCTGGGAACATGGAATGGCCTGATACAAAGTTGTTCGTGAGTAATTCTCATTGTTTTACAGAAATAACTTTGATTAGTGATTTGCTATACATTGTTAAGCTATAGGGTATAGGTTATAGCGTCAGGTATACCATTGTTAGGTTAATTTACAGCTACTTGTGGCAATAGTCAGCAGTTTTAAGAGATGGAAATATAGCTTAGAGTGAGGAGCAGGACATGATTGCTGTATCATTTTACTTTCTCCCTGGGCCTTATGATTTAAAATAATTTGCATTCCTCAGATAAAAGTTCTTTTATTTTCTGATCATGATGATTGATCGAGAGACCCCACGCTTGATCTTAGCCAAAAAGCCGAGAAGCAATAGACAAACTCAATATTATGAAATTATCCCTAAATTCTTCTATAGGTTTAACAGCCTTTTTTTTTTTTTTTTTTTTTTGGAAGAATAAACAAGCTGGTTCACCTAAAACAATTTTGGAGGAGAAAAATAAAGATAGAGAACATACTTTACGTAAGGATATTTATCCTTATGGCTAAGAATTCTTAAGCATGATGACAAGCAAATAGATCAATAAAACAAAATAAAGGCCAGAATAATATTCACTCATATGTTTTCAAACGAGCCAAAATTGATTAGTAAGGTAAAAAACAGTGTTTTAAAATATGCAATCATGGAAATATGATCTCCTTTCATTTTTAAAGTTAAAATAGCAAAAGTGCAAAAGACAAATTATTTAAACTATTCATATGAATTGCTAATTCTTTCTGGCAATTGGCAAATGTAGTCAATTTTATTTCTTTCTATGTTCACTTTTAAAAAAGCAAAACATTTCTCTTCATTTATTCATGTAGTCAATCAAAAATTATTTATCATAAATTATGGGCCAATGACATAACAAAGAACTGATTGTAAAATCAGATGAATATGAACCAAAATCTCAACCAATATCAAACTTTATTAATGATCTTCTAGATACACATATAACAGAAAGTGCTGTCTGGGACTTACAATGCTATTCTCATGCTTTTCTTGCCGCATCAGGATGCAGACCGTTTTGTGGTAACATGAATTTTTCCAGTAATGCGTGTGTCCACATATTACTCACACAGAAAGGAATCTTTTAAATCATGAAAAGTCCACTTTGTGAGCAAAACAGAGCAATTTCCCTTACTTTTTAATGCCTTGCATTGAGAGACTAAATGTTTCACAAGAATTCACACATTCAGTCCTATTCCTATAATACAGATGAAGAAATCGAGGCCCAGGGTATTTAAGTGAATTACTCAAGGCCACTTAACTAGGAAGTGGCAAAGTCAGGAGCTGAAGTCAGTATCTTGGCCTTTAACTGCTAAACTATAATGCCACTTGCAGTGTGGTGAAGGAGATGGAGGTATATGTCAAATGTTCAAATTGTATTGTATATAGATTAGGTAAGTCAGAGTTCTGTCTTAGTTTATCAATAGTTTTTGAGAGTTCATATTAACTTTACTCAGTTATATTATTTATAATGACTCCTGTAAAGTTTGATAGAGTTTGAAAAAAGGTCTTCAAGTCACAAATTCATTTTAGTTTTATTATCCATCAAATATAAAACTCTGTATAACACTCTAAATTTATTTTATAATTTCAAAAATTAAATAAAATATCATGTGAAGAATTGAATCTTCTCTAGAAACACAAATGAAAACCAAAATCCAGTAAATCATGTGGATAGATTTTCAATAGAGTTCTGAGGGAAAAAATTGATTAGGATCTGTAGTCATCTTGGATGTGACAGGAATATGTTAAAGATTATGCTACAGCACTTTACTTTCCAATAGTAATTTCCTTGTATTCTTGACAAACATGACTTCTGCATTTCAGAAATTGATTCTATTTGAGTGTATGAAATTTTCTCGAGGGATGTAAAAGAGCAATGTGTTAAAAATTAACTTCATGTGGTTAAAAATTAACTTCAAACTATTGGTAACCTTTACTATAAATTATGTGCTTATATTAAAGAAGCAAAAATATATGCACCTTTTTCAAAGAGAGTTGCTTTAATTTATTAAAGATTATAATTTAGAAGAATTCTTTATATGCAACAATAATTAAGATAATTCACAAAAGATTATAAAGACTATATATTTTGATATTTGAAAACAAAATATAGCTAAAGTAAATTGGATAAAACAAAGAAATTGAACACAAGGAAAAGAAAGCAAGCAAATATTATCTTGCAATTTCTAAGGAGGTAATAAAAATCAAATCACACTTTAAAAATAACTTCCCCGGCCAGGAGTGGTGGCTCAAACATGTAACCTCAGCACTTTTGGAGGGTGAGGCAGGAGGATTGCTTGAGCTCAGGAGTTCAAGACCAGCCTGGGCAACATAGTGAGACTTCATCTCTAATTTAAAAAAAAAAAAAAATAGATAGGTGTTGTAGTGCATGCCTGTAGTCTCCAGCAGCGTAGGAAGCTGAGGTGGTAGGATTGCTTGAGCCTGGGAGATAGAGGTTGCAGTGAGCTTGGTCATGTCACTTCACTCCAGCCTGGGCAACAGAGCAAGACTCTACCTTTAAAAAAAAAGAAAAAGAAAAAAAATCACTTCCCTAAAACATAAATAATTGACTAAAACATTCAACAGTTTTGTACAGGTAAAAGAAAATATCTTTTTAACTATTATAAAACAGTAACACATATACTTTAAATATCAAATGTTATCCTGATAATTTAATACAGTATATTTTTGTAAATAAAATTGACTCCAGAAAAAAAGACATAGTTCAGATGTTATACCCTGAAGTTATTTTAAGTCACTGCTTAAAAAAAGAAAAATAATAATATTCAGTAAAATGTATTTACAGTGCTAATATTTGAAATAACTTGAATAATTCATTTTTTTCAAATGTATATTTTAAAATTTTTATCTAAAACTTTTTCAGGTTTTTCAAAATAATTATTGTGATAAGAATACAATATGGGATTCACTCTCTTAACAAATTTTTAAGTGTACAATATATTATGGTTGACAAAAGGTACAATGTTGTACAGCGGATCACTAGAGTTCATTCATCTCACTTGACTTAAATATTATGCCTATTGTCTAATACCTCCTTAGCCCCTGGCAACCATCATCTCTCTGTTTGATTCTATGAATTTGATTATGTTAGATATTTCCTATAAGTGGAATCATGTAGTAAGTGTCTTTCTGTGTCTAGCTTTTTTTCCCTTAGCATAATGTCTTCACCATATGTTCATGTTATTTATTGCATATTGCAGAATTTCCTTATTTTTAAAGGCTAAATAATATTCTTTCTTTCTTTTTTTTTTTTTTTTTTTTTTTGCGACGGAGTCTTGTTCTGTCCCCCAGGCTGGAGTGCAGTGGCGTGATCTCAGCTCACTGCAAGCTCTGCCTCCCGGGTTCACGCCATTCTCCTGTCTCAGTCTCCCCAGTAGCTGGGACTACAGGCTCCCGCCACCACGCCGGGCTAATTTTTTGTATTTTTAGAAGATACGGGGTTTTACCGTGTTAGCCAGGATGGTCTCGATCTCCTACCTCGTGATCTGCCCGCCTCAGTCTCCCAAGGCTAAATAATATTCTTATATGTACATACTAAGTTAATCCATTCATCTGTAAATGAACATTTGGGTTGATTCCACATCTTGGCTAATCTGAAAAGTGCTGCAATGAACATAGGAGTGATAATATCTCTTCAAGTTCCTGATTTCAATTCCTTTAAATAAACGTTCAGAAGTGGGATTGTTTGATCATACAGTAGTTCTATTTTTAATATTTTTAGGAACCTGACACTGTGTTTCAAAGAGATTTCATTATTTTGCATTCCCACTAACAGTGTACAAGAGTTCCAATATTTCCATATCCTTGCCAATACTTGCTGTCTTCATCTTTTTGATGATAGTCACTCTAACAGGCATGAAGTGATATCTCATTGTAGTATTTGATTTGCCTTTCCCTGATGATTAATGATATTGAGCATTTTTTTCATATACTTGTTGGCCATTTCTATGTATTTGTTGGAGAAATTTCTATTCAAATTTTTAGATCATTTTTAATTGGGTTATTCAAAAACAATTTGAATATTGACTTAGTCAAATGCTATAAAGCTCCAAGTTAAAGACTACCTATTATTTTATATCAAAGCACTTTAACTTTTAATTTATTAATAACTTCATTATAAAATTATTTGTAGGTAACTCAGTCATAGATTTGAATACTATGATGGTATACACATAGTATAATTTTTTTCTGAAAATGAAAACCTAATCAAGGTTTTGAATTTTCTTTTCTGCTAAAGTGCAGAACACACATAAAATAGGACATAGTTAATTCGATAGCACAATAGTGCACACCTGAGTTGAATTAATTTTACAGATGTAAGCACCAATGCAAGAGGAAGGAGTAATTGGAAGGAGAAAGGCACATGAAGGACATGGAGTAACAAAATAGCTAGAACAATCTGTACCTTCAAAAAAGGCAGAATACTCGGTGTCAGGCCAGTGTCACTAATAGCAGGCTTTTATCACTTCACAACTTTGCCTAGGAATGATGCTCTATAAATGTTAAAGATTTTAGGAGTACATCAGATAAGCAACGTTGTAAATATTACACGAATTCACATTTTACTGACCACATGCTGTGTTTGTGACAGAGGAGAGAGAAAAAGAGGGAGCAACATCTTTCTCGGATATTCCCTTCTATCCTAATTAGGAGATTTCTTAGATCTTTGTGTCATCTCTTAGGAATATACATACTGCGGCATTGACAGCTAGAGACTAATGTTAAGACGAGACAGGTCTGAAACGTGAAGATTTCTCCTGGGAGCTAACATTTTCAGAACAAATTGGGCAGCTGACAAATATTTAGTCTCCAGACCTCAGAAGATAGTTAAAAATCAGTGATCTCAGTGTGGCTGGAGAAAACAATTAGTAAAGATTGTCTCAGAACCCAAATGTTTGTTGTGAGTCTCTTCAAATGCCTCTTGGGGTGATTTTTTTTTCTTTTTTCCCTTGGTCGATGTTTGCAGATTTGGGCAAGTTTTCTGAATTTGGCCGCCAAATATACTCAAGCAATTTTTCATAGAATAATGTTTTTCCAAAGAGATATGAATATAAATGAACAAAAATATTCCAATCCAAGATGAAAAAAGAAGGGATAAAGCATGATTTGGAGAAAACTTCAATGTGAGATTTGTCTCTCCTTATTCTTTGGAAGAATTTTCATTAACTCTTAATTAAATCTCAATGCAAGAATTAAGGTCATTGATGTTTGTTATACTTCAAGAGTGTATTTTTGAGATTTAGTTTTGGATAACTGAGACATTGGGTTCATTTTGATGCCAGCATTGACTTGACTGGGTAACAAATACATTCAGATACTATGAGCAATAGAATTAATACTTTACATATGTTCATAATAAAATAATCTTTCTAATGAGTAATTAGGTTCCTTGTAAAATATTTTATTGTATAGGTTGTTAATACACAAAATAAAATGCATATGATTACTTTTATTAAATAAATAGCTGATAGCTCAAAATGTTGCCAGCATTATAGTCTTGGAAGAATTATCCTTCATCAAATAAATGTCTGATCTGGCATATTTCCTGAAGCTATCTATATTTTTATCCATGTTAGGTTTTAGCATATGAACTTCAACTTTTTTTTATTTTATTTTTTATTTTATTTTATTTTTGAGACAGTCTCTCTTTGTCGCCAGGCTGGAGTGCAGCGGCGTGATCTTGGCTCACTGCAACCTACGTTTCCTGAGTTCAAGCGACTCTCCTGCCTCAGCCTCCCAAGTAGCTGGGACTACAGGTGTGCACCACCACGCCCAGCTAATTTTTGTATTTTTAGTAGAGACAGGGTTTCACCATGTTGGCCAGGATAGTCTCGATCTCTTGACCTTGTGATTCATCTGACTTGGCCTGCCAGAGTATAGGGATTACAGGCATGAGCCACTGCGCCTAGCCCAATCATTGTTATATAGTGAACCACTCTAGGATTTTAACTAATGATGGTATATTAACAAGCACATTGTTTATTGACAAATAGTATGCCACCTAGAAAGGCATTAGCATGGTTGCAGAATATACGTTATTTAATACTCAGTGGATCCAGATAGAACTGAGATATTAATGAAATGATAGATTTTTATTAATTTGCATGTCATATGTTCAGCCCAAACTAAATATGACTTATTTTTTATTCATTCAAAAATATTTATTTAGCAGTTACTTGGGAACAGGTTTGCTTCTAGAGTGTGAAATTTCTATAAATTTACCAAAGACATGAGTGCTAAATTCATGGAGCTCAGCATTTATAAATTACCATCATCTCAAAAAGCCATTTGTAAAGACCGGCTGGTTGTGTTGTCTGTAAAACAGACTCAATGCCAAAGAATTAAAAATACATAATTTACATAAAATTATGAGATAATTTAAGCAAAAAAAAAAAAAAAAAAAGGAAGGACAAAAGGGAGAAAGAAAAGAAAGAAAGAGAGAAAGAGAGAGAGAAAGGCAGAAGGAAGGAAGGAAGAAAGGAAGGAAGGAAAGAAGGAAGGAAAGAAGGAAGGAAGGAAGGAAGGAAGGAAGGAAGGAAGGAAGGAAGGAAGGAAGGAAGGAGAGACAGAGAAAGAAAGAAAGAAAAAGAAAGAAAAAAAGAAAGAAAGAAAGAAAGAAAGAAAGAAAGAAAGAAAG
This sequence comes from Theropithecus gelada, assembly GCF_003255815.1. Classification (NCBI taxonomy): domain Eukaryota; kingdom Metazoa; phylum Chordata; class Mammalia; order Primates; family Cercopithecidae; genus Theropithecus; species Theropithecus gelada. Next base: position 28,180,173 of record NC_037673.1, on the reverse strand, counting down.
AAAGAAAGAGAGAAAGAAAGAAAGAAAGAGGAAGAGAGGAAGAGAGAAAAGAAAGAAAGAAAGAAAGAAAGAAAGAAAGAAAGAAAGAAAGAAAGAAAGAAAGAAAGAAAGAAAGAAAGAAAGAAAGAAAGAAAGGAAGGAAGGAAGGAAGGAAGAAAGAAAGAGAAAGAGAGAAAGAAAGAAAGGAGGGCAGGAGGGAGAGAGGGAGGGAAGGAAGGAAGGAAGGAAGGAAGGAAGGAAGGAAGGAAGGAAGGAAAAGGAAAATAGAGTGTCCTTTAATTCTGAGAAGCCAGATTATTAGTTACTTGTAAAATATTGTATTTCATTTAAAAAAAAAAAAGATGCTTAGGCCTGCTTTCTCATTTCTGTAGGAAGGAATATTTAGAGTTTTAAGAGAAGTTTCTGGCATTTTCCTCTGTACGAAAAGGAAACTATTCTGATATTTTTAACCTGATTTTCACAGCAACAGAACCTAGTCCCAGAGTAATCAAAGTCATTCACCAGAATGCCTGTGCACTGTAACAAGACCATCTACAGTGCAGCCTGTCAAAGACGGAATCAGTTTTTAATACAGAAAAGCCAGGAAGAAATAAAATGAAATGTCTGCCCTTCAGCAGTTCAGAACAGGGAAACTGATTCACTGTGCCCCATTCTAGTTAAATGTAATAGATGTCTTTTTGTTCATGTTCAAGCTACAGAGTTGCTGATGGACATTCCTTTTTACAAAAACCGCCTATAAACAATATTTTCTTCCTCTCAGTTTATTTTATTTGGAATGGCAGCTGCCTCAAGTTAATGAGATTGAGACTATTTCTCAGTGGATCAGGTGCTAGTTCAATAAGATGAATGAACAGCATTAAAGTTTACTTTGATATTTGAAAAAATGATAACAATCCTTTCATTTATTTATTTATTGCCACTACCCACTGAATTCTCCTACATATTCTGTGAATTCCAGTTCCCCATGTTTGCTTCAGGGTAACTTGTAAACTTTTAAAATATTTAAGATAATATTTTTTCTAGTTTTCCCAGTATGTATGTGTAATAATACTGGATTGTGCTCATATTAATACCTAATTCTGAGAAATAAAATATTATTATTCTTTATTTGTTGTTAGACTATAATTTCCTCCTATCCTGTTGATTTATGATAATTTCTTAATAATGATACATTTTGACATTCTTGAAGCTCTGTTAGTATTAGATTTTTCACAATATCTATTATTTATGCACTGATTTATAAAGAGTTCATTCATTTGTATTACCTATCTTCACAGTGCACACATGTAGAATGATGGCTGTGCTTTCAAAAAATATGCTGTCTCAATGGAAGGAAACTTCCTTATAATCCTTTTCTATCTTAATTAGAAATGTTTTGAAAGTAAATATTAGATATTTACATGAAATTACTTCTTGATACCAGTTAAAATAAAACAATTATTACTTAGGTATCTATTATTATTGTAATCACATTGTGGTAGGATGAAAATTTGCTCCTTAAAAGATATCTAGGGCCTTATCCTAATCTCTGGGGCCTGTGAATATTTACTTTATGTTTCAAAAAAACTACAAGGGTCTTTGTGGATGTGATTAAATTTCATATTTTCAGATAGTGGATTATATGGGATTACCCTCCTGTGACTTAAATGCCATCATATGCATCCCTTATAAAAGGGGCAGAGAGGAAAGTTTTAAACACATAGAGAAAGCAGAGAGGGATTTAAGGGTGCTGGCCTTGAAGATGAGTGATGGAGTCACATGTGAGGGAATGCCGGCAGCCACCAGAAACTGGAAGAGTCAGGAACCGGTTCTTCAGGGCCTCAGGAAGGCGTGTGGCTGGGATTTCAGTCCAGCGACAGTGACTTTGGAATTCTGGCATCCAGAACTCTGAAAAAAATTAATGGAATAAATGTTGGTTGTTTTAAGCAACCAAGTTCATGCTAATTTCTTACAGCAGCTCCTAGAAACTAAGAAATCCACCACACATATAAAATCTGAATCAAAAATTAATGAAAGGTAAATGTTGCCTTAGTTTAGTTAATAGGAATGTACTAATGTTTATTTCTAATTTTCTTTGACAAATGTATCAAGATTATGTAAGATGGGGAAATTGAGCAAAGGGCATATATGAAAATTCTGTGGACTATCTTTTAACATTTATTAAGTATACAGTTATTTCAAAACAAAAAGAATTATTTAAGAAATGAAAAATAAAATCCGTATCAGTTGGGATTTCACTAAAGAAATAGAACCATGTGTGTGTGTGTGTGTGTGTGTGTGTGTGTGTGGAGAGAGAGAGAGAGAGAGAGAGAGAGGCAGAGAGACAGAGAGAGACTCATTTCCTGACCTACAGAGCAGGTTGTCAGCAAGGGCAGTCCGGAGCTCTGGGACCTGAGCTAAAGCTGCAGTCTACAGGCATAATTTCTTCTCCTTCCAAGAAAACATCAGTTTGGCTCTGAAGACCTGTCTAGTTGAAAATGTCCAATGCAGAAATGTGTGGGATAATGCCCACTATTTAGAATAAACTGAAAAGCACATTAATCACATTCATAAAATATCTTCACAGACTAGTCATTGAAAAAGTGAGGACTATCGCCTAGCCATGTTAACACCCAAAACTGACTCTCCCACGAGGTACAGTTTGCTAGGGCTGCCATAGCAAAACACTATAGACTGTGTAGCTTCAAGTTTGCAAATGACATGATTTTATATTTAGAAAACCTCATCATCTCATCCTCAAAACTTCTTGAACTGATAAGCAACTTCAGCAAAGTCTCAGGATACAAAAACAATGTGCAAAAGTCACAAGCATTCCTTTACACCAACAATAGACTAGCAGAGAACCAAATCATGAGTGAACTCTCGTTCACAATCACTACAAAGAGAATAAAATACTGAAGAATACAGCTAACAAGGGATGTGAAGAATCAATATCATGAAAATAGCTGTACTGCCCAAAGTAATTTATAGATTCAATGCTATTTCCATGAAACTATCATTGACATTCTTCACAGAGGCAGAACACACTATTTTAAATTTCATATGGAATCAAAGAAGACCCCATATAGCCAAGATAATCCTAAGCAAAAAGAACAAAGCTGAAGACATCACACTACCTGACTTCAAACTATACTACAAGGCTACAGTACCCAAAAGAGCATGGTATGGGTACCAAAACAGATATATGGACCAATGGAGCAGAACAGAGACCTAAGAAATAATGTCACACATCTACAACCATCTGATCTTTGACAAACCTGAAAAAATCAAGCAATAGGAAAAGGATCTCCTCTTCAGTAAATGGTGCTGGGAAACTGGCTAGCCATATGCAGAAAACTGAAACTGGACGCCTTCCTTACACCTTATACAAAAATTAACTCAAGATGGATTAAAGACTTAAATGTAAAATCCAAAGCCATAAAAATCCCAGAAGAAAACCTAGGCAATATCATTCAGGACATAGGCATGGGCAAAGACATCACAACAAAAATGCCAAAAGCAATTGCAACAAAAGCCAAAATTGACAAGTGGGATCTAATTAAACTAAAGAGCTTCTGCACACCAAAAGAAATTATCGTCAGAGTGAACAGGCAACCTGTTCTCCTACAGAATAGGAGAAAATGTTTGCAATCTACACATCTGACAAAGGTCTAACATCCAGAATTTACAAGGAACTTAAACATATTTACAAGAAAAACAACTCTATTAAAAAGTGAGCAAAAGATACGAACAGACATTTCTCAAAGGAAGACATTTATGGGGCCAAGAAACATATGAAAAAAAGCTCAACATCACTAATCATCAGATAAATGCAATAATAACCACAATGAGATACCATCTCATGCCAGTCAGAATTGTGATGATTAAAAAGTCAAGAAACAGACTGAGCATGGTGGCTCACACCTGGTAATTCCATGAAGTCAGGAGTTCAAGACCAGCCTGGCCAAGATGGTGAAACCCTGCCTCTACTAATAATACAAAAACCAGTCAGGCGTGGTGGCAGGCGCCTGTAATCCCAGCTACTCAAGAGGCTGAGGCAGAGAATTGCTTGAACCTGGGAAGTGGAGGTTGCAGTGAGCCGAGATCACACCACTGCACTCCAGCCTGGGTGATAGAGTGAGACTCCATCTCAAAAAAAAAAAAAAAAAAGAAAAAAAAAAAGAAAAGAAAAGAAAAGAAAAGTCAGGAAATAATAGGTGCTGGTGAGGCTATGGAGAAACAGGAATGCTTTTATAGTGTTGGTGAGAATGTAAATTAGTTCAACCACTGTGGAAGACAGTGTGGCAATTCCTCAAATATCCAGAACCAGAAATACCATCTGACCCAGCCATCCCACTATGGGGTATATACCCAAAGGAATATAAATCATCTACTATAAAGACATATGCAACACGTATATTTATTGCAGCACTATTTAAAATAGCAAAGACATGGAACCAACCCAAATGCCCCTCAAGGATAGACTGGAGAAAGAAAATGTGGTACATATACATCACGGAATACCATGTAGCCATACATTTTTTAAAATTGCAATTATTTCTTTCTTCTAGAGTACATATAATTTTATAATTATTTAGGGTGTTTACTATTTTCACCTGTTTCAAATAAAAGTGCCATCAATTTTTAAAGATTTGTAATTCAGTGAAATGTCCTACTAATTATTTATCTGAATTCTTATTTTATATTCTCCATATATTTTTCACCAGGGTCTAAGTTGTTGAGATTGCATTTGCATTTATTTTAAAATCTCAAACTGATTACTAGGTTTCATATAAGGGTATTCTTACTTCATAGGAATGCCATCTTCTCAAACACTAATAAATATGTTGATTAAGTTAATTGTATTTTTTTGCATTAATTCTTCTTCCATGAGAGATAATTATTTCATATGTTTCAGCTGGTATTTTTCTTCTATACTCTTCTCAAATATTTAGCAATTATAAGTTTTCTGTATAAATTTTTAACAGTGGTTAACATTTACCAATGTTAATAGTGGTTTTAGGTAACTTCTTTTTTATCCCTTAGTCCAATATTAAATATTTTTCTTTTCCAAACAATAGATACAGTTTCAGTTTACATGAGTTATGATTTTTATTATAATTGTACATTGGAGTCTGGTCCAGCATTCCTGTTGAATAGGAAGGAAGACATTTTCCTACAGAAACAAGAAATAGTCCTAAACACCTCCCAGCTCTAAACACTCTCTCTAGCTCCAATAGTTTCTCTGAGAATCTGACTGAATCTCTTTTATTTTGGAATAAATACTCCAGATACAGAAGATTATAACAAGTATAACTGGAACAACACTAATAAAAGTTATACTTGACTATAAGACCATCCTCTTCCAGTTTCCAGGTCATGTTTCTTGGTCTGATGCATTTGGGGAATCATGCTTCGAAAACTCAGTATTTTGAAGTTTCTTAATTTTGCCTATATTGTATTGTGGACATTTTTGCATATATTTGTCTTCTGATTTTGTTGACTTTGTGTTGTATAGAAGTATCTCAATAATTTATTCTTACAAGGGAATACTCCTGGTTTCTTAGATGGCTTATTTATTTTAGTTTGTGGATGTTTTGCAATTTCAATGTGATTTTAAAAAGAAGTTAACACATATTCTTAGCCATCTTGAACCCCCAAATTTCACATTCCTTTTTTATAAATATTACCAGCAGGAAACAGAATAATTAACAGCAGTTAGTGTTTAACTTCATATATATGATCAGAGTTCTTTGAATTATATTGAGAATTATGTAAATATCAGTTGAAATCAAATCCCTATTAGAAGAGATTGCACATCCTTAAATGTGATTATTTTTAACTTTATTATGATTAATTTTACTGTAATTACATACCCATTTTCTGGAATTTAGTTCTCCATTAACTAAAATTAAGGGAATGATTAATGAATTCATCTTAAAAATGCTTTTAAGACATTAAGCAAGAAATAATACACCAATAAAATAAATTTTAATTTGATTAGTAAAAAAGAAAAGTCATTTGGCTTTACATAAATTAAAACTAGATTCTTCCTAGAATTTAAATTGCATGTAGATTAGAATTCCCATCAGGAATCTAACTTTAATTCACAAGCTAACACTGTCATATTTACCATTTATAACTTAAGTGTGAACGAAAAATCACTTAAAAAACTGGATTTCCAGGTCCCCGTTCCCAAATATGATAATGTGGTACATACAAACAAGACTAAATTTGTAAAAAGAATTCCAGGTAATTTTAATGAGAGACGCTGTTCAAGAATGGTATGTTCTCATTTTACCATGCAATTTAAAGGCACCACAGAAATTATCTGATTTCATAATGCTGTAGCAGCATTAATTATGCCAATAACTGTAACAATAATAACAGTAACAATAGCAAACATAAATGAATTGCCTTGCAATTGTCAGGTGATCGGCTATGAACTTTACATTAATGATTTTTTCCTAATCCTTATAACAAATCTCAAAGGAGTTTCCACTAAATTAAATTCCTATCATTAATAATGTATTTAGTCTAACAAAAAGGAAGCTATTTTTCTGATGGTAGGTAGGTAGCAAAGGAAGTACCCTCTCTCACAGATAACGCTTCTTGCCTAATAGTTCCATTCAGAGTCATCATTAATTTTAAGAATGAAAATTAAAAACATATACATATTTCATGTAATTTATAAATATAATATCATATTAGTGTATTATATGGCTAACAGAAACACATTTGTGACATACAGTCTTCCCATGCACGAACAAGATAACTATATTTATTTCCATTTATTGAACTGTTCTTGTAAGACTTTCAATAATCTTCAATAATATTGAAGTTCTACAAATTTCTTAATAAGGTTATAAGGCTTTTTTCGGTTCTATTTCAAAAGATTATTTTCTTCCATTATATTTTCTATCTAAATATGAATTTTTATTAGGAAAAGTAATAGTTTGGGCATGTAGTTAGATCTCCAGACAATTTAACAAATACCTTCTTTTTAATTTTGTTGTTGTGTTACTAGAATTTTCCAGGTAAAGTACTTGTAAATTGTAAAAATTTTATACTGCCTATCTAATGGATATGCCGCTCATGAAATCAGAGGTTTGTTGAATAAATACATACCAATCAAAAACTCTTTTAGGACCTAATCAAATGCTAGAATGAAAAAAAAAAAAAAATACCGTGTCCTCATGAAGGTTACAATTTAATGGGAACTTCAGGCATTTGTCAAATAATCATTAAAAAGTATAATTCTGAACTATGATAGTTTGCATTAAAAATGCATGAAACATCATGACAATATATTGCAAGGGGCATGTATTTGCCAGTTTACATTTTAGGCAGCAGCTGCGGTTAATTAGACATATTAAGAGTGAGCATTTTATCTGGGTGGCACTGTTAGGAAGTTTAAGACATCAGGGAAAATACAGCACATTGGACAACCTAAGGCTTTGTGCCTGGGGCAAACCTCGAAGAGAGGGATACGAGAGGAGAGTGTACTATTTATTTCTGTGTAAGAAATTACTGCAAATGTAATGGCTTAAAACAATAATTATGCATTTTTTAACAGTTTCTCGGTGTCAGGAATCTCACTGTCTCTTTGTTGGGAGCCTCTGTCTCTGGGTCTATTCTCAGATTATATTCAAGCTGTTGGCCTGCTGAGTCTATGGTCACATCTAAAAACGTACAGTTTGGGTGCAGGGCTTGTAAAGCCACTTCTAAGCTCATTGATAGGGATGTTGGTATGCCTCTGTTCTTGGACATGAGAGCCTCGCTATGGAGCTGTTCCATAGCATGGCAGCTGACTTTCCCAAGGGTGAGAAAATTCAAGCAAGACTGAGAGAGACCATTCAGCATAGAAGCTGAAGTCCTTTTTTCAGTCATGTTGGATATGAAAAGTCATGCTTTCTGTTATCATCTATATGTCAGGAGGGACTCCGTAAGTCCACTCTCCACTCTGTTTCCAACCCTACACACGCATACTTGATAATTCAGATCGTCTCCTCCTCCCTGTGTCTTGTTTCTGTTTCCTAGGTGTCCATAAACTCTATTTGAACCACAAAAACTTTCATGTTGGCACAAACATGCTTTGAAAAATACCTCCGGTGCCCCTCCTAGCTTCACTGAGGACTTACCTGTTAAAGCTGGAGCAGGGTGTCAATTGTGCTTCCTCTGGCATCACCTAAAAGTGTGTGGGAGCTAATGCCCCAGGAGTAAACCTGGAACTATAAAATTCAGAATCTGGAGACAAGTTTATTCCCGTTTCTCCTCTGCAAAAGAAGATCCTCAAATGAAGTTAATAAACATTAAGAGTAATCATAGTATTCCACAATTTTTCCTACTTAGTGGTAAGCAATTCAATATCCATTCTTGTATTGGTTCTCTTTCTTTCCCTGCTTTTCCCAACTTTGCCTCTCACGTTGCTCCCTGAAGTTGAACATAACTCCTTTGCTGCAGCCTCAACTTTCTGGAAACTTAAAGCCACCATTTGATCGTTAGAATGCTAATCTTCAAGGTGCAATTTTACAACTGGATTTTCCCTCAGCTGAAATCAATAAGAATGCTAAGTAGTAGCTAAATCACAAGATTTCACCTGTAATTTGGATGAGGTACAGGTGGGAAGTGAGGAGTTGAACTATATAATGGCTTAGGAAATTGAACACTATAGCCAAAAAAATATAAGGACCATGCGGTTGTTGTCTTTTTTAAAAAACTGCTGAAAATAATAATGCTTTAATTTTAATTATACAGTTATTATTTTTACCTCAAATTTTATTTTCAAAAGAAATTAACAGCTTCGGAAAATTGAAAGTTTACTTTGACCTATCTTTACCTGGATTCTCCAGATTTCAGTATTTGCTATATATCCTTTACCTCTCTCCCTATCTATTTAAACATAAATGCACACACAATATAGATTTTGATTACACATTTATTATTTGAAACTAATTTTTAGATATGTCACTCTAAGTATTTTAACATGTATCTCCTTTTAAAAAATATTCTACTTAATCAATTCTTGAATATAATTGTTACACTCAATAATTTAACACTGATACACAAAAAATGGTTTTTAATATACATGCCATGTAGCCAATATACCAATTTTCCCTAAAGAGCCCACTGAATATGTTTCATAGTTGTTTGTATTTGCTTGTTTGCTTTTGATACAAGATTTAATAAAAGATCACATATTGGATATCTTGGCCATAACTTTTTTTGTCTCTTCTAATCCATAAGGGCCCTATGCTCCTTTTATTTGCATAACATGTAGGTTTTTGAAGTAGTGGTGGCCATGAGAATTTTCTTTAAAGACCATAAAATCCAGGGAATGAACTTGACCATGGGTTCGCAGAAAAATCACTCTTAATTTATCACTGTGTTTGCAATGAGGACATAAGCTAAACCCAAAACAGATTCCTGGAAGACAAGGGACTCCTCTGAGAGCTGAGGTTGTCAATAGTGACAGCCCTCTATTTCCCACTCTTACTATGGACAATTCTTTTCTCTCTCTCTTTTTTTCCTTGGCCACTGTGGTAGTCCGTTCTCACACTGCTATAAAGGAATACCTGAGACTGGGTAATTTATATAGAAAAGAATTTTAATTGGCTCACAGTTCTGCAGGCTGTACGGGAAGCATGGTGGCTTCTGCTTCCGGGAAGGCCTCAAGAAATTAACAATCATGGCAGAAGGTGAAGGGGGAGCAGGCACATCTTACGTGGCCCAAGCAGGAGGAAGGGGTGAGGGAAGGTGCTACACACTTTTTAAACAACCAGATCTCACGAGAACTCTATCATGAGAACAGCAGTAGGGGGATGGTGCTGAAACATTCATAAAGGATCTACTCCCATGATCCAGTAACCTCCCTCCACCAGCCTTTCCTCCAACATCGGGGATTAGATGAGGTTTGGGTGGGTACACAGATCCAAACCATATCAGTCACTATAATAGAGGTTTATCAATTTTATCGACCCTTTTAAAAAATAACCTTTCACTTACATTGATTTTGTCTATTTTTTTCCATTTTCAACTTTATTAGTTCCTTCTCTAATCATTATTTTGTTCTTTCTGCTTTTCTCGGGCTTATTTTATTCTTTCTTTAAATTTATTAAACTGACAGATTATATTTTTCATCTGAGACATTTCTAATATAAATATTTAATGATATAAGTTACACTGAAAGCATTGCTTTACCGATATTCCACATACTTTGATACATTGCATTATCCTTATTCAGTTTCAACCATTTATTTATTTATTTATTTATTTATTCATTTATTTTGAGACAGAGTCCCACTGTCACTGAGGCTGGAGTGCAGTGGCGCAATCTTGGCTCACTGCAACCTCTGCCTTTTGGGTTCAAGCGATTATCCTGCCTCAGCCTCCCGAGTAGCTGGCATTAGAGGTGCGTGCCACCATGCCCAGCTATTTTGTATTTTTCATAGAGATGGGGTTTCACCATGTTGGCCAGGCTGGTCTTGAACTCCTGACCTCAGGAGATCCACCCGCCTCGGCCTCCCAAAGTGCTGGGATTCCGGGAGTGAGCCACTGGATCCAGGCCAGTTTCAACTATTTTTAATGAGTTTAGAGATGTATTCTTTAACCCTGTTAGTTAGAAATAGGTTATTTAATTTCCAAGAATTTGAGGATTTAAAATATTTGTCTGTTATTAATTTCTAGTTAATTTTCAGTATGTTATTAGAATATAATTGGTATGATTTCTACTATGTTAAGTTGGTTGGGTGTTTTTGGTTGCTGTTGTTTTGTTGTTGTTTTTGATGGCTTAGATTATGGTTTACCTTGGAGAATGTTCAGCATGCCCTTGAAAAGAGTGTGTATTCTGCTGTTGCTGGGAAGTGTTATTCAGTATATTTGTTTGGTAGCATGCAAGTCTTCTATATTATTACTGATTTTCTGTCAAATTGTTCTATCAATTACTGAGAGAATATTATTGAAATCTGTGATTATAATTTTAGATTTGCCTACTTGTTTTCTAACATCTTTTTTTGTCTTATGTATTTTGAAACTGTTACTAGGAATATATACACTTAGACCCATTATCTCTCCTTACAGCTGACCCTTAATCATGGCTCCTTCTATTCCTGACATTATTCCTTGTGCTAAAGTCTACTTCTTTGATATTAATATAACTATTTTAATTCTGGAGGGATGTTTGTATATTATGTCTTTATTCATCTTATTATTTTTAACTTATCTCTGTCATTACATATTAACTGCATTTTTATAGACAATATAAAATTGGATTTTGCTATTTGATCCAATCTGAAAATTGCTGCCTTTAGAAAGTTATATTTAGGCCATTCATGTTTAATGTGATTATGGGTATTGTTGGATTAAAAATTTAACAATTTCTAGATGTTTTCTACTCATTTCATCTTTTCTTTTTTCTATTTTTACCCATACTGTACATATCTTGACATCAATAAACAATGATAAACTAGATTATATCATTTTACCTCCTCCATTGACTTATTACTGATACATATTTTATATTTTTTAGTTATTTCTCTGGGATTTAAAATATAAACCTTAACATCTTTAATGATTATATCTTTAATTAAGCAGGTTCTACCTTCAAATTATATGCTGCTTCACCTGTGGTATAAGGATCTTAAAACTGACCAGTGCCATAAAGCCAGTAGTGTTACTTGTCTTCTTACAGATTAAGGCTTTTGTTTTGTCATGGAGATAGAAGCGGACGATAGGGGTAGTGATACTTGTTCCTCCTACATGGCTGTTGTTTCCTCGCTCTGTTCTCCATAACACTGGACACGTCTTAGTGATTATTTTAGAACTTTTCTGTGAGAGGCCAGAGAGGTTCATGGAGAAAAAACCTGCTAGAACATGAGGACTCCCTCACATTCCACAGTCTCCAGGAGTTTCACATAGTCCTGCCAGCCTGCAATTCTCCTCCCAATTTGTCAGTTTTTTAGCTAAACTGTTGTTACCAGTGTCTGGGTATGTCTACCAAAATTATTTTGTTTGAAAAAGTATCTTATCTGTTTATAACTATACTACAGCATGTTTGGAACTTAATCTGTCTCCAAATGTCACCATCTTGGAAACACAACTTCACACCTGAGTAATTTTTTTTTTTTTTTTTTTTTTTTTTTTGAGACGGAGTCTCGCGCTGTGTCACCCAGGCTGGAGTGCAGTGGCGCGATCTCGGCTCACTGCAAGCTCCGCCTCCCAGGTTCAGGCCATTCTCCTGCCTCAGCCTCCGAGTAGCTGGGACTACAGGCGCCCGCCACCACGCCCGGCTAGTTTTTTGTATTTTTAGTAGAGACGGGGTTTCACCATGTTAGCCAGGATGGTCTCGATCTCCTGACCTCGTGATCCGCCCGCCTCGGCCTCCCAAAGTGCTGGGATTACAGGCTTGAGCCACCGCGCCCGGCTCACCTGAGTAATTTTAAATTCTTAATGTGTATTAACTGCTAGAATGTTTACATGCTAGCAAAAGATACACAGAAAATATATTATAGGAGAATCCCTTAAAATTTCATGTCCTTGGAACAGCTTAAACAAAATGTTTGCATATAAAACAGGGCAGCTTTTAAATAAAAGTAGTAAATTTCTCACAATTTGATATAGCCTTAAATAGATAACTCGCTAAAAATGATTACTTCTATCATAAAATGGTACTTTGTTGAGATCTATTCCATTACTGAAATAGCTGAAAATCAATGTGTTGTTGGGAAATACAGAGCCAGTTGTATTTTTATATTGTGTAGTATACTTTAAAATAAACACTCAAGAACGTTAAATTATAATAGCTAAGTAATTTACCCTTCAGTTTCAGGATTACTGTTATAAATTTTGACTCTCATATTCTACATAATAATAGAGTCCTTTGGTTCAAGGCCCAAAATGTTTCCAAATGAGTTGTTACAATGCCAAGCTGTTTAAGAGGCCATTGTTTTGTATCTCTTGCTTTTTCCTCAGCTCTTTCACCTCTTGCTTTTTTCCCATCATTTGCCCTATGCCATTTGGACAAAACAGAATTGAAGTAAAAAGCTTTTTTAAAAATTTTTCTGGTCCAAACAAATTATTTGTATTAACTTTCATTGATCTGGGGTTACATATTTTTAAGTTCAAGGACTAAGACAACTGAAAGTATAAAATAGCACGCTTTTAATCATTGTTGTTAAATGGTCTCTACTATAGAAAATGTTAACAAATAGTCACATACTAATTACAAAATTTAGATGTTTTAATATAGTATGGATTAACGCACATCAACTTACATTAACTTAATCTAATTATAGAAATAATATGAAACACAAAATAACAGAAACATAGCAGAAAGTCAAGCAAAAGCTATTTACAAGATTTAATTTGATATAAAACAAAAAATATATATACATCCATACCAGTCATTCTTTGGCAATTCCTTTTCTACATTCTTATCTGAAGCCTCTTGACTATTCAATCCTCTTGATTCCTTCAATCCAAATGACATAAGAATTTCAGGACACCATAGAGTAGTTCATCAAATGGGTCCAATCTCCCCTATTTTCTCTATTAATAATAAGACAAAAAATATTGAAATATAGACTCAACTGCCTTCACTTGTCGATAGTGTGTCAAACACAATGGTGTTCACCGACTCAACCTATTTGGCCTCACTATTTGTCTAGTCATCTTTTATCTAAGGAATGCAATATGCCATGGTCCCAACAAGGAGATGAAAATAAGTCACTAAGTAGAGCTTTGGGGAATACCTTAAAGGATGACCAGACTCCAGGGGCCTGTACCTTTGTTTTTTCATCCACTCCCCTTCTTTATGCCTGGAAAATAGCAGAGTGTCAGAAATTTAGCTGCATTCTGTGACTGAGAGACCAGAACCCCCATGCTAAAGAAGGCAGAGAAGAAAGACCGAACTGTGTGTACCAGCCTTGAACTGCCTCTGAAATATTTGTTGCCTTATTGATTTGTTGATCTGTCATTTAAAATTGCTTTTGATTTTCATTTTGTTTTGTATGTGAATATATATTCTAGCTGACATAAACGGGGTCTCTCAACTTCTGAAGGATGGTAGGTGAATATGGCTCTTTTTGCTGATTGAGTTTACGTAATAGCCATATACTCACACAGTTTATATTCGAGTCTCTGCAGTTCTCAAGGATTAAAACTGCACTGCATATGGAAAAAGCATTCTACACTCTTAATACCAATCCTCAAGGATACTTTTTGGCTTCTTTTAAGAGACTGATTGAAAATCATTTACACCATTTAGCAAAGAAATGGGCAATATAGGGCAAAGCAAGATGTATCTTATATTTAATAGAAACGTACAACAGCAAAATACCTAAGACAGGGCAGGAGGATGAGATTTGTAATGAGGAATGCTTGGTCTTTCTTGTTTTCCCAAGCTTGTTTGCACTCTGCTTTTGAGACAGAGCCTCATTGTAGAATAATGTGCTAGAAAATGCTCAACATTTGTAGTCCATTTGTTTAATACGCTTTCTAGGAGGAAAAAAATGTCATTGCATTGTGTGTCCACATTCTGTGAACAGAGTTGTAAAATATCTTCCCAAGGTTCCTGTTTGCTGGCTATTCAACATTAAGATAGGCTCTGCTGTAAAGGGACTTTGCCGATGGATTAGGTTTGCTATCCTTAGATTTCAAATAGGAAGATTATCTTACATTATCTGAATGGAGCTAATGAAATCATATAAGCCCTTAAATATCAAAGAGGAAAACAGAATAGTCAGTTGGAGATGTAACGCCTGAATGATTTGAAGCACAAGGAACAGGGCCAGGAGCCAAAAAAAAAAAAAAGGTTAGCAGCCCCAAGAAGCTATGAACAATCCCAGATTCCACGGAAATAGTCTACAAGAAAACAGAGACCTTAGCGCTATAACTAAGAGCAAGTGAATTCTACTAACATTCTGCGTAAGCCCGGAAGTGGATGGTCTCCTAAAGCTTCTAGAAAGGAATACAACCTTGCTGACACCTTGAGTTTGGCCTTGTGAAAGCCACGCAAACAGAAACATGAGATAATGTTTTTGTTGTATTAAGCTTATAAATTTGTGTTGATTTGTTATGGAACATAACATTAGGCAACTAACACACATGGTAATATAAAAGAGCTTGTCTAAGGGATTTGCAAAAATATTAGTCATTCAGAAATTATTTTAATCAATGTATAATGCAGAGATCAGAGCAGAACTCTGAAAAATTGCTAATAAAAAGAGATACAGTTTAATGGAGGAAGGGAAAGCAGAATCACAGAACTCATTAGAATGGACTGTGTGTGGCACTGTGGATGGTTCTTAGTAAGTGGGCTTCCCAACTGATGTGTGAAAAATAAATTCTACAAGTCTATCCTCATTCAGAGCTTTCACTAGTGTCAATTTCTTAAAGAAATCTTATATATTAAAAAGCATTGACTTTAGCCCAAGCACAGTGGCTCATGCTGATAATCCCAGTAGTTTGGAAGGCTGAGGCAGATGTATCACTTGAGGTCAGAAGTTCGAGACCAGCCTTGCTAACATGGTGAAACCCCATCTCTGCTGAAAATACAAAAATATAGCCAGGTGTGATGGTGGGTGCCTGTAATGCAAGCTACTTGGGAGGCTGAGGGAGGAAAACTGCTTAAACCTGGGAGGTGGGGGTCATAGTGAACTGAGATCTTGCCTCTGCACTCCAGCTTGGGTGACAGATTGAGACTCCATCTTAAAAAAAAAAAAGCACTGATTTTATTAACATTTATATTGTTATAACTTGCAGATTTAAACTATAATAATATAGTTTACTGGGAAGTATATGGAATTTATATTATGTATTTTTATATTTTGCATGCAAAAAGTAGGTTGATAAACACTAATTCCACCTATTCATTCTTTTTTGTTATATTGAAGTACCATGCTCTATTTACAAACATGTAGTATAGATTGAATGTTTGCATCCTTCCAAAATCCATGTACTGAAATCCTAACCCCAACTGTGCTAGTGTTTGGAGGTGGTGCCTTTGGAAAGTAATTAGGACATCAAAGTGGAGCCCTCATAAATGAGATTAGTGCTTTTATAAGAAAAGGTCAGAGAGGTAATTCTTTCTGCCATCTAGCTACAACCTGGAAGGTGGCTCCCACCAGAACCTGAGCATCTAGGCACCCTGATAGACTTGCAGCCTCCAGAAGTGAGAAATAAATTTCTGTTGTTTATGAGCTACCAAGCCTAAGGTAATTTGTTATAGCAACCTGAACTGACTAAGACATAGAGAGTGTACACTGTAATCCCCTTATTCATTCATATTCATGATCTGTTCAATCAATCCACAGGTATTAACTGAGTAACCATGTTGTTCAATCAATTTTATACATAAATTTCCTTATATTCCTGCAACATTATGCATATTTTGAATATATTCAAATGATTTAAAAAAGAAGACTAAGCCATGATTATTGGATTTTACCTCCAAATATCTTATTAGGTAATTATATTGTAGGTAGCAGAAAATATAGTTAACAGTTTCAACCATTATGTGATTAGCCACTCATAATATGCAAACATGTTTAATAAAAGGTCAGTGTTTTATTTATGCTATTCCAAGTAACTAACAATGCATCTAAGACACAGACACATGATAACATTGTTGTGGTGAACTGTATGTTAATATTCATAAGATTTAAGCAAGAGTATAATCAAGGATAATTGTAAAACTAAATAATTACATTCTATAATTTTGATTAAAATTTTCAAAATAGGGCTGATTGTGATGGCTCATGCCTGTGATCCCAGCACCCTGGGAGGCCGAGATGGGAGAATCCTCTGAGGTCAGGGGTTCGAGACCAGCTTGGCCAACATGGTGAAACCCTGTCTACTAAAAATATAAATATTAGCCAGGCGTGGTGGCACATGGTGAAACTCTGTCTACTAAAAATACAAAAATTAGCCAGGCATGGTGGCATGCACCTGTAGTCCCAGTTACTCAGGAGACTGTGGCAGGAAAATTCTTTGAACCTGGGAGACAGAGGTTGCAGTGAGCAGAGATCACACCATTGCACTCTAGCGTGGGTGACACGGTGAGACTCCATCTAAAAAAAAAGAAAAAAAATCAGAATAAAACTGGATAATCAAAATTGTTAAGTTCCTAATTATTTGACTTCTCTCATTCACTGTACAAATATTACATGGACACGTACAATGTAGCAAGTAATGTTCATGATGTTTAGGATATGAAAAGGAACAGGATCTCTGACTTTAGGAATCTCGTGGACACATTACAGTGTTTGCCAAATACAATACAGGGATATTCCTGTTAGAGATTTGTTCAGCATCTAGCAAATGGTGGAGAAGAAAGTGTTTAACTCAGGATAAACTGTCTGTTTTTTTATCTGCTTCCTTGCTGGGAGGAAATCTGTGAACTCATGTGAGAGTAGATGTCATCTGAAATCGTTTAGTATTCTTAAATGGGGAATAAAAGGGCATTTAATATATAAATGGGAAACAAATTTAATATATCTATTGAAGTATTTTAAAGGAAATAAATCATGTGTTTTTGCATTGTGGTATTTTTAAAATAATAACGCATCCATGTGTTAATTACAAACTTTAAAAATCAATACATATGGAAAAGGGGAGGAGTTGTACTTTTTGAAGCTGAGTAGGGGAGGAATATGTTCCAGGTGGTGGCAACAGAAAATGTAACTGGCAGGACTGTGCAAACTCATGGAACCTTTGGTCAATGGCAAGTAGTTCAACAGAGTTAGAGCAGAGAGTTTTTGTAGAGAGGAGTGACAGGGATGGGGTTAAGAAGCAAGCAGGAACAAAATCACCAAAGGTCTTGGATATATTGCCAAAGAAGTATTTTATTTTGAATTAGACTATGAAGTCAATGACATATGTAAATTGCAGAGGTATTACCATATTTTCGTCTCAGAACAATCACACTGCAGCTATTTCCATCTCAGAACAATCACACACTGGCAGCGACTTGGAGGATGGTCACAAGAGAGGCCACAATTTGAGCATCTGATCCAAGAGATAATGAGTACTAGCACTAGCCCAGTGCCAGTGGAAATAGGGTAGGGATGAGAGCTTCCAGAAAGATTTAAAACACAGAGTTGGCAAGAATATCTGACTGATTCGAAATGAAGAAGAGAAACAGCCAAGGGAGGATGTAATAATGAGTCTCAATTTACTTGCTATAGAAACTTAACTAACTACATATGCTTGTAATAATTATGAATCCAGATTTATAAAATCTTACTTACATTTAGTTTTTTTCGATTATCCTAAATATTTTCTAATAAAGTTTGCCTATAAATTATGTGTTCTTCTATTTTCTTTCCCAGCACTCAAAAATAATATTTATTTTTCATGAACTAGTATGTCAAGAGAAATATGAAGGGCAGAATATTTCATTCAATAAGATTTTTACTTATATGTTCGTATGTCTGCATATTTTGTTTTGTTTTATTTTATATATTTTATTTTGAGACAGGGTCTCACTCTTTCACCCAGGCTGGAGTAAAGTGGTGTGGTCGTCACTATCTGAAGCCTTGGACTTCTGGGTTCAAGGGATCCTCCTGCCTCAGTCTCCTTAAGTAGCTAGGACTATAGGTCTGCAGCATCATGCCTGGCTAAATTTTTTAATTATTTTTATTTTTTGTAGAGTCAAGAGTCTCATTATGTTGCCCAGGCTGGTCTCTAACTCTGTCCTCAAATGATCCTCCCACTTTGGCCTCCCAAAATGATGAGACTGCATGCATGAGCCACATTGCCTGGCCTGTTTTAGTATTTTAAAGTATGATTTATAATGTTAAATCAGAAATGAAAAAGCTGTAGCTAATTCTAAAATGTCCTGACTATGAAATGTGAATGTGCAATCAATACAATCTAACTAAATCAAGAGCGCATACAAATAATATAATCTTTGTCCACATACATTGCCTACTGATTTGGAGCTGCAGCAGTTCCTGGAAAAGCTATCATGAAATATGGAATAAATATGAGATTGCTTTTTTACAATCCTGCAGAAAGGGTGCTGGAAGTTTATGTTTTACACCAAAACTGGAATCCTTTTCCTGATGATAGAGTACAAATAAAGCTAAGAGCTTTACATTTTATACACAGTAAATGCCAGTGGGTCAATGTATTCATCTCTACTTTAAATGTCACAAAATATATTCATCTTGATGATTCCCAATAATATTAAATTTTAAGTCATTAAAATAGCACAATATTTGTAGAAATATATATATATACACACACACACACACACATATATACACACACACACACATATATATACACACACACATATATATACACACACACAAAGCAAAGCAGCATGAAAGAAACAAAAGTTACCCATGACACCAACAGGAATTTAATCTATTTAGCTATCAAAAGAAACAGTTGATGGGGAGTTCCTGAGCAGTCTACTATTACAGGAATTACAGAAATCTGGCAGTGAGGAAAATTTTCTGATTCTGCCAAATTACACTAAATTGCTTAGTCACTGGGGCACATAATCTTGTGTGAACTTCTTTGAAGATCATGGAGGAGCTGGAGGCTGCTAATCAGTCATTCCTTCGGTGGAAGTTTCTATTGAATGGAGCTATCAGCAAAACAACACACATGGATCTCTTGTTCTATGTAGATCCTCTTCTCCGTGCCTGTTTCAAAGCAGCTCCACTTCCGTGGTTCTTATGGGCTTGTCTTTCTGGAAGGAGATGCACAAGAGAGTCTAGTGGGAAGAATTACAGCCTCCATTGCTGCAGATGGTTTCAGAGTAAAATTGGTATTCATTATCTTCCCCTACACCATCCATGCTGTACCTCCCCACACTCAACTATCACCACAGGACTTAGTAGCTTACTAGCATTGTTACACAGAACCAGATACATAATTTGAAGTGGCCAGTGCAAGATGAAATGCAAAGCTCCTTGTTTAAAACTTATTAAGAATTTCAAGACAATTACAGCACAATTGTAAACTGAGCATGAACGCCTTCTAAGTATGAGACCCAGTGCGATTGCCCAGGTCAAATGCCCATGAAGCTGTTGTGGCCCACATTTAATTTCCAAAGGAACTGAGACCTCTGTAATCACATACTTCTCTGGCTGAGGTTGCTGCGTGTGTTCATTCACAGTTACAATTCTGCAATCACCAAATTTTATAATAAAAATGTATAATAAATTAATGAACGGAGCATGAAGAATTGGATTGACTTCAAGGTTTTAGCTATGAATATGGAAAATGAGGTTAGAATGTACTAAGTTATTCAAAATGAGAGATGCTATTGAAAAAGTTTCAATGTCTAAGCCATTTAATTGTATTCTTTTAATTAGAAGTTACTTTGTTTTGATGTGTGAGTAAATCTTTGTATTTTCTTACAAAGACCTGTAATTTTTAAAAAACGCAATATCCTTGAAGTGTTATGGTTACACAAATACATCATAAACTTATTGAGCTGAACGTTAGTATTTAAAGTTCTTATGTTCGAAGAAAGAGTTGACAGCTCATGAAAAAATGAGCTTTAGAGAAAAGTGTGAAGTTTATGTGCTAAAGTATAAAAATCTTCTGTGAAAGAAAAGAGTGTGTTCTGTAAAGCAATTATTAATTATAGTAAATAGTTAAAAAGTACTTTTTAGGCACAAGTAAAAATTTTAATGGCTTTGTATATACTTTCTCATCCTGTGATGGATGTCTTCATTGTATGGATAAGGAAACAGATTGAACAAATCCTTTGAAAAATTTATAAATTATAACCTTAATTATTTTTAAGGTTAACTTCAAATTTGTAAGGTTTATGCATTAGTATAAATGAAATAGTGCTTTGAATTACTTTTTGTCCAATTAAGTGTATTCAAAAAGAAAGTATACTACTAAACTTGATTAGAGAGGAAAGTAATAACATTTCAATACTCAAAACCCAGGGCTAACCTGATTACACTTGCCAAACTCAACTTTCCTTATTTGTTTTTAGTCACTTGTAGTTGATTCTAAAACCTATATAGGTAAAAAATATGTATCTGAGTAATATATAGTTAAACTTCCACTAGCTTCCTTATAGATAACATCTCTGATGTGTAGGTCACCATGGTAACAGTTGCTTAAGTTGCTTTCAAGGATCTTAGAGTCAGGTTTTGTCCAGTGCAAGCCAGTTGAGACCACTGACCCTTCAATTGGACCTGTGTGAGTGTCCAATGGGTGACCTTGGACTGTTCGAAGACCAAAAGCTCAACCCTCAGATTATGCTAGGGACAATATTTCAAGAACATTCATTCTATGAAGAGTCATGAAGCTTGGCTATACTTGTGCAGATCATAGATTGCCTCGCTTTATTTTTCTTACCTCCAATCCCCTTTTCCCACACCTTGGATGTCCTTGCTTCTCTATCCCATAAATATCCATAAAACGTCATCTTTAGAGAGGTGGATTTAAGGTCTGTTTTCCTGTCCCCTTGCTTGGTTACCTTGTGAATAAACCCTTTTCTCTGCTGCAAAACTCGTTGTCTAAGTGATTGGCATACTATGTGATGGGCAGACAGATGGGATTTGGTATCAGAATTAGATAATATGTAATGTTCATATGTAATGCCAGGACCCAGGATGAGTCCACTTGCCATGTTTTATTGAATTGAAAAAAGTTGGTCTCTTTTTTGTTTGTTTCTTTGTTTGTTTGGCTTTGAAAACTTCTTTGGTTTAAGACATTTATGACCATTATTGATTGATTGATTCATTGACTGATTGAGATAGAGTCTCCCTCTGTCACCCAGGTTGGAGTGCAGTGGCGTGATCTCAGCTCACTGCAACCTCCATCTCCCAGGTTCAAGTGATTCTCCTGCCTCAGCCTCCCGAGTAGCTGGAACCACAGGCATGTGCCACCACGCCTGGCTAATTTTTTGTATTTTTAGAAGAGATGGTTTCACCGTGTTAGCCAGGATGGTCTCAATTTCCTGACTTCGTGATCTGCCCGCCTTGGCGTCCCAAAGTGCATAAGCCACTGTGCCTGGCCTTGACCATTCTTCTTTTAGGAAATGTACAGTATTAAATATTGAGAGTTTTATATTAATGCTAATTTAAATGTGGTACACTATATGCTATAATAAAATTCAGGATTTTCTTTAGTAACATTATACATGAGTTGCTTATAAATTTTAATCTCTTAAAGTGATTCTGAATTTAATCTCTACAGTAGCTGTGCATTTCTCAGAAAACATAGAAATTAATAGCTTTTTATTTATGATAGATAAAACTGTTCAGCATCTGTGCTCTCTCATTTCTTCTACTGTTGCCTCTTCAGAACTCACTGGAATGCCCTTTGTTTATTATCATTGCTATTTCTACTTCACAAATCAA
Source organism: Theropithecus gelada (assembly GCF_003255815.1). NCBI lineage: Eukaryota > Metazoa > Chordata > Mammalia > Primates > Cercopithecidae > Theropithecus > Theropithecus gelada. The sequence goes on along the minus strand of NC_037673.1, from coordinate 28,157,854 downwards.
TACAAAAACTACCTTAACAATGTTATAAGAACAATTTAGGAGTATTCATGAGAAAGAAAATTGTCTTAGGTGACAGTAGAAAAGAAAAAAAATGATACAAGATAGGAAGACAGTTCAAAGCAATCTTATAAGATCAGCAGATGTATTACTTCAGAGTCCTTTTCTCAGGATATTTTAAGATGAATGTTGACTTAGGACACATCATATTTCCATGTAGATTGCTATTTTTGTATATTTAGAAGATGATATATTTCATAATGTACTCAATGACAACTGAAATTAAAGGTGAATGTAGGACCTATCTCTCAAGTTGAGAGTGAGTGCTAGTAAAATTTGAATCTTAGTTCCTCACTCTATCTACAGCTTTGAACAACTAGACGTATTTGCATTGTGAGGCTGGTTTAAACTTTTGCTGAGAAAAAGCAAATCTTTTTTCTTTTTTTGAGTCATAATCAAAACCACTTGTCCGATTCAAGATAGCTGAGACCACCAGTACGTTGGGGTAGTTACCTGAGGTACAGTTAGTTAAAACCCCTGACTCAATGGTGACTAAGAAGGGAAGCCTGAAGTGTGTGGAAAGAACATAAGTCTTGAAATATTGCTAAAAACATATGCTTCTTTTTCTCAACTGCAGCTATTAGACTCATTTCAAGCTAGTGTTTTTTGTATTAAAGTTTTCATTTATCATACAATATTAGTTGTTATTTAGAACCTTCCCATAGTCATTCAACTTAATCCTCTGAATACTAAGTTCCTCCTAAGTGACAGGCAAAGTGCTACATCAGGAATACAGCAAGAAATCTTCTGTATTTTCAAGAAAATTAGAGTTAAGTGATGAATATTTTTATATGAATAAATGGCTCTTTTGTAATGAAGATAACTGCTAACATATAAATTTGTACCAAGCTATGCTTTGAGTGTTTAAAATGAATGCATTTGTCTTCCTATTAAGTTTCAGGAAGCTATATAGTGAATGCATGTGAAAACTAGTGAGATAAATAAATGTATCCCACATTAGCCCAGAGGTAGGTAAGACCAAGATGTAGACGGCAATAACTCCAATATAGTTATGTTAAAATGTGAGGAAAATAAGGACAAGGTGAGAGTCGGAGCTGTAGAGTGGGGGACAATTCCATCTGTTCATGTGAAAGGAAAGTTTGAGACTGCATGCAGACTCCAGAGTTGACATGCTTTGTTGGGAACTTTACTTCACTTAATTATGTGGGTGGCCTTGACTGAATTGCTTGCTTCTCTCTACCTAAAATGTACCTGAGAGGTGATACAATGTTAAATGAGATAAGCTATGTAAGCACTGTTCCTCCTTAGACCCTGAAATACATAATATGCTATTATTACATCAGAACAGTTATTTATAGGTATTTTTGATACTCAGTAAATGTTTACTCAATCATGTGTTTCAGTTAATATCGGAAATAAGTACTCTTTCTGGCACTCAAGTGATCATTTTTGTTCCTTGTTATTATCAATTTTTCCTTCCTTATATTATAATAAATTAGATAGCCTCTCATGAATTTCCAACTCAGAATACTTGGGCCTTGTGAAATTGGTTTCAACATTTTAGATTTGCTACACTATAATACTGTATTTCCGATTTTAAATTTTTAGCCAAGATACAACTCGTTAAGAAGCTAGGTTTAACATTTATTATTTCAAAAATTTAGATGATACTAACACATTTTAGCCTTCAACGTGAAAAAGTTTCTAGGGTACATTTTGGTTTTTCTTGCCTGGGAATAAAGGAGGGGACAGGCGGGCAGGCCATTTCTTATCTCAAGAGCTCCTCTAAAATGAAAGAACATTTGAAGGATAAAGGCATGCATTATGAGAGTAATGATGCACTCTTCTTCTGGGATTGATTAACAAGGTTTACCATAGTCTTACTATGCCTCTCGTTGTGGGAGGGGGAGTGCAAATTCAATTGGTTGCTGTGGTGAGGGAGAGCAGGAGACGCTGACCAAGCAACCAGAAAGAACTCTCACAGAGGCATGAGCTTTAGGCCTCCATGCATCCACTGTCCAGGAGATTTGACAAAACACAAAGTAAACCTCACCACAATGCTAGAATAATTATCAGTGTCATAAAAGATGGACTGCCCAGCTTCTTCAAGTAAACCTTCAGAATGAATAAGGAAGAATACAAATAGCAAGTTCCTACTAAAATGGAAAGGAAGTCAAGGCAAATATATATATAATTATATATGTGTATATATACATATATAATTATATATACACATATATAATTATAATATAATTATATATACACATATATGATTCATATATAATTATATGTGTATAATTATATATACTATATACATACATACTATATACATACATACATGTATACTATATACATACATAATTATATATACACATATATATAATTCATATGTATATTTGTCTTATTTTATTTGTTTGAAATAGAGTCTCATTCTGTCACCCAGCCTGGAGTGCAGTAGCACGATCTAGGCTCACTGCAACCTCCGCCCACCGGATTCAAGGGATTCTCCTGCCTCAGCCTCCCCAGAAGCTGTAGTTACAGGCACCCACCACCACTCCCGGCTAATTTTTGTATTTTTAGTTGAAATGGTGTTTCATCATGTTGGACAGGCTGGTCTCAAACCCCTGACATCAAGTGATCCTCCCACCTCAGCCTCCCAAAGTGCTGAAATTACAGGAGTGACCCACTGTGCCGGGTGTGGCCGAGAGGATAATAGATGGATTATGTGGAGACAGCCCTCAACAAGCAAGGCTGAGGAGAAAAGAAATTGACTGATAGTTACAGAAAAAATACTTTTTTAGCCAAAAAATTGTTTTAGAGAAAACTAGCATTAAAAAGATATAAAAGAGCCAGATTTTAGAGATAATCTAATTCAAGGTACAGAAGAAATTTTCCTATAGTGATTTCATGAGAAAATAAATTTAATAAACAAGAACTCAGAGTTGAAAATGAAAATTATAGAAACTAATGGAGAATTAAGCAAACTTCACACAGAACAAATAGATAATTCAGGCAGGGAAGAGAATAGATGTAGTGGAAAATGAATCACTGACAAAAAAAAAAAGTAAAAACTTATGGAACGATATAGTTTGAAGAAATTAGGAAGGGGACAGCAGATAATGAGGATATTAAATATCATCCAATTTAAAGATGAATGCTCTTTCTTGAGACCTTAACAGTGAGTAGAAAAATAATTTAAAATAACATATTTTTCTGAAAATAAGTTCATAAAAGAAGGAATAACTAAATTTGAAGCTTACATTGGAAAACAATACAGGTAATTTACATTGAGGCATATCCATTTTAAATTGCAGAACTTTAAGGATAACAAAAAAATATTAAGCAACCAGGCAAAAAGATCTATTCATTTTCATGGGGGACAATTCCAGCTGAGCCCCCATTTCTCGTCAGTGCCAATCAGTGCCAGAAGATAAAATAATTATCAAAATATTTTTCAGATTAATAAAATATGACCCTATCTTATACCAAACCAAGGTATTATTCAGCTGCAAAAACAAAGCATATGCATTGCTTAACCTGAAAAGATAATATAACACCCATTTGTACTTCTTGAAGACAAAATCCAACCAAACCAATGACTCAGAGGAGCAAGCAAAGACAGTCAAGCATTCACAAACATTAAAAAAAAAAAAAAAATACTCCTGACCTCAAGTGATCCACCCGCCTCAGCCTCCAAGAGCACTGGGATTACAGGCGTGAGCCACTGCATCTGGCCAACATGGTGAAACTCCATCTCTATCAAAAATATTAAAAAATTAGCAGGGCATGGTGATGCTCACCTGTGATCCCAGCTATTGAGGAGGCTGAGACAGGAGAATCACTTGAACCTGGGAGGCAGAAGTTGTAGCGAGCCAAGATTGCTCCACTGCACTCCAGCCTGGGTGAGTTTATTCTCTGATCTTTCCAAGAAGGGTATAAATTGATTCAATCCCAATTCAAATTATGTAGCTTTTTACATTAAAATGGGTAATGCTCCAAACTCTTAAAGTTTTTGTCATAATTTACTCCTTTAAGAAAACACTCTTGTGATGAATAAACATGTATCTGAAATTCATCACACATTTCAGTACAATCTCAACTTCTTTTAGTACTTCAACTCAAGTAAATGTATTTTATTAATATCTCATACATCCTTCAACACTTCCCAAGACAGCATGACCTAAATAAAGGCATATGTAAATACATTATTGGGGAGGTGATCTCAGGAAACAATGGTGAGGAATAGTGGGAGGGAAACCAAACAACGGGAGGAACAGAACAGAGAGATATTATTTCACACACCACTATCAGCTGCTGATTACTTGAGTCTAAGAGACTATCTGAGAAGTATGAAGTGTATGTCAAGACCAGGGTATTAAAGAAGAAAACATTGATCTATCAGTTTCCATTTCATATTCTTTGAAGATTTACTCCACATGGCACTAATTCTCCCTCACTTTGGCACTGCATATGCAAAGCAGTCAGGTTGTATTTACAGTGATAAGGGTCCTGGTTTTCCTGTGACTGAGGTTGGGGAATGGGGAGTAGTAGTGGTTCTTGGGTTCTTGATTGACTTCGGTGCTAATACCAGGAAAGTCCTAGTGGAACTGGAATGAGTTGATCTGGTAACGTTAGCTGAATCAGAGTACATGCCTTAATGTCAACAGAGATGTGACATGATGTAGGCAAGAGGCATAACATATAGACTTGAGGGGACATTCTTTTATGTTGCAGAATAGATCTTCTCAGTGGTAGTTGGAATAAGAGATAATAAAACAGAATATCTAAAATGGTACTTTTCCTCTTTTTGAAACTTTTCTTATCTCTGCAATGTTTCTAGCTCTTGGGTTACAAAATGGGCCTTACAAAATAAGGCCCATGCACTTCCTCAGTTGTTTGGGTCTATGCCTGAACGTATCATTTTCAATTATACAATTGGCTTCTGCTGTGCCCACTTGACTTTCTGGCTCAATGTATCCCATACTGCACAGTTCATGATGGGCAGATCTGTTTAGATGATCACTTGGCGTTCCAGAGTCAAGCTCAGTGAGAACCCAGTGGCATGTGAAGAATTGTAAAAATTAAGAGTATTTTACTGCCACAAAACCCAAGACCTTCTTATCTAACCACAGTATTCTTCACTGAGACTCTCTAATTGTGACTTGATACATTTCCTCAGTGTCTTCATTCATCCTGGATTTTCTAGCACTCTTGAATCTACTGTATTATATGACCCTTTGGAAGTACAGTTTGCATTGTAGCATTGACGAGGTACATAGCCTTCTCTTGAGCTGAACTCTTCTGAGTTACTAATTAAACAGACCAGACCAGTATCCTCCACGGTGTGAAAGGACACTAAGCTATGGCACTTTCTAAATCAAACAGGCACAAGCTTAAAGTGTCATTTTCCTTTTTGGACATGCCCAGAATACAATGTACTACTAAATCACACATACTTGACACACAGCGTTTATCTCTATCCTCTAGGATCCATGTGACTTTCTACAGATTTTATAGCATTTGACAGTTCCTGCTTACCACATTCAATTAGCCTTATGCTATCAATATAGGTATGAAAATAGTGTTCTACAGAATTCTAAAATAATAAAGGTGGCTGCAACAGAAGGCAATGTACAATATCATCTTTCTCACATGAATTATAAATGGTTTTGATCATGCCTATGGGTTATATGAAGAAAGCATGGACCAAATTAATAGAGGCATATGTAATGTCAGAGGCTATGTTGATATGATTCCATGAAGAAACCATACCCTGCATGGCAGATGGAGACTTACATTAAAGTTTTTGGAGGTTCACTGCCATCCACCATTATTCATCAGGTTTTGCTTTTGTTTTACAATCCAATTAATTTAAGACTTTGAAGATGGCACTTATCTTTGTTATTCCTAGCAGAACAAAACAGTATTGCTTGTGATTTACTGACTTTTGGAAAAGGGTGAGATTTCAGTGGCTTCCTTTAGTCCCTTCTTAACATAATGGCAATATTTCACAGTTCAAAAAGCTTGAAAAATAGTTGAATAGATCTGTTAGGTTAGAAGTTCACCTATCCCAATTCTTCACTCAGGAACTACAGAATTAACCACAGGGTATGTCCTGAAACACATTTGACAACCTTTGTGACAGAGCTGGGCCAAAATTACAGTGATTATTGGATCTTCATAAGCCCTAATGTTTTCAGATAACAATTACGCCTTTTTGGGAGCCCTGATATTTGTAAAAGCTTAGAACCCATATCCAACTATTACCTTAGTTTTGATGCTACCTTTTTCCCTAAAATGGAATCATACTGTCAAAATGGCTCACATCTTTTTGAGGAAAGATCATTGAACATTTACTAACTCTTGAGAAAAGCAAGTATCATCTTTCAAGATTCTTGTCCCAGATTAGTCTGTTACACAGACTATGAAAATGGAAAGTACTATGTGAACTTTAAAGTAGTTTTTTCCAATTCTATGAAGAAAGTCATTGGTAGCTTGATGGGGATGGCATTGAATCTATAAATTACCTTAGGCAGTATGGCCATTTTCACGATTTCGATTATTCCTACCCATGAGAATGGAATGTTCTTCCATTTGTTTGTGTCCTCTTTTATTTTGATGAGCAGTGATTTGTAGTTCTCCTTGAAGAGGTCTAAGCAAAAAGAACAAAGTTGGAGGCATCACGCTACCTGATTTCAAACTATAGTACAAGGGTACAGTAATCAAAACAGCATGGTACTGGTTCCAAAACAGAGATACAGACCAATGGAACGGAACAGAGCCCTCAGAACTAATACCACACATCTACAACCATCTGATCTTTGACAAACCTGCCAAAAAAAGAAATAAGGACAGGATTCCTTATTTAATAAATGGTGCTGGGAAAACTGGCTAGCCATATGTAGAAAGCTGAAATTGGATCCCTTCCTTGCACCTTATATAAAAATTAATTCAAGATGGATTAAAGACTTAAATGTTAGACCTAAAACCATAAAAACCCTAGAAGAAAATCTAGGCACTACCACTCAGGACATAGGCATGGGCAAGGACTTCATGACTCAAATACTAAAAACAATGACAACAAAAGTCAAAATAGACAAATGAGATCTATTTAAACTAAAGAGTTTCTACACAGCAAAAGAAACTACATCAGAGTGAACAGGCAACCTACAGAATGGGAGAAAGTTTTTCAATCTACCCATCTGACAAAGGACTAATATCCAGAATCTACAAAGAACTTAAATAAATTTAGAAGAAAAAAATCAAACAACACCATCAAAAAGTGGGCAAAGGATATGAACAGACACTTCTCAAAAGAAGACATTTATGCAACCAACAGACACATGAAAAAATGCTCATCACTGGCCATCAGAGAAATGCAAATCAAAACCACAGTGAGATACCGTCTCACACCAGTTAGAATGGTGATCATTAAAAAGTCAGGAAACAACAGGTGCTGGAGAGGATGTGGAGAAATAGGAACACTTTCACACTGTTGGTGGGACTGTAAACTAGTTCAATCATTGTGGAAGACAGTGTGGCAATTCCTCAAGGATCTAGAACTAGAAATACCATTTGACCCAGCCATCCCATTACCAGGTATATACCCAATGGATTATAAATCATGCTGCTATAAAGAAACATGCACACGTATGTTCACTGTGGTACTATTCACAATAGCAAAGACTTGGAACCAACCCAAATGTCCATCAATGATAGACTGGATTAAGAAAATGTGGCACATATACACCATGGAATACTATTCAGCCATAAAAAAGGATGAGTTCATGTCCTTTGTAGGGACATAGATGAAGCTGGAAACCATCATTCTGAGCAAACTATCACAAGGACAGAAAGCCAAACACCACATGTGAGAACTCTTAGGTGAGAACCGAACAATGAGAACACTTGGACACAGGGTGGGGAACATCACACACAGGGGTTTATCATTGGGTGGGGGAGGGAGGGAAAGCATTAGGAGAAATACCTAATGTAAATGACGAGTTAATGGGTTGCAGCGCACCAACATGGCACATGTATACATATGTAACAAACCTGTATGTTGTGAACATATACCCTAGAACTTAAAGTATAGGTATAATAATAAAAAAAAGAAAATAAATCTCAATCTTACACTAAAAAAAAAAAGAAAAGAAAAGAAAATGGAAAATGTTACATTTCCATAATGGTTATACTAATTTACATTCCCATCAACAGTATGCAAAGTTTCCCTTTTCTCCACATTCTTGACAGTGCTTATTATATTTCATCTTTTTGATAACAGCTCTTATAACAGGTGACTGCTGGTTCATTGAGGTTTGAATTTGCATTTCCCTGATGATTAAAGATGTTGAACATCTTTTCATATATACCTGTTGGCCATTTGTATGTCTTCTCTTGAGAAATGTCAACTCCAGTTATTTGTTTTTTAATCGGATTATTTTGCTGTTTAATTGTTTGAATTTCTTATATATTTTGGAAATTAAGCCTTTCTCAGATACATGGTTGGCAAATAGTTCCTCCCATTCAATAGGTTGTTTTCTTCTTCTTTGGAATGTTTATTTTGCTGTGCAGAAACTTCTTAGTTTGATGTTGGTGTTTTATGATGACTTCCTTCACTTAGCAGAATGTTTTTAAGGTCATCCATGTTGTTGTATATATCAGTACTTTATTATTTTCATGAAAAAATTATATTTCATTGTACAGATATTCTACATTTTGTTTATCCATCATTTGATGGTCATTTGTGTTGTTCTCATATTTTGCTTTTAATAATAATGCTGTTATAAACATTGGCATACCCTTTTTGTGTGGAAATATGTTTTCCTTTCTATTGTGTATATAACTTGGAATGTTATTGTTATTGGGTCATGTGGTAATGAGTAGAGCTGAGGGTGCCTCATTACCAGATGACCAAACAATAATAACACTCTAAATTATATACCCATTAAAAATAAAAACAGTAAGTCAGGGGTAATAGCTAAAGGGTACTGGGTTTCTTTGTGAAATAATGAATGTTATAAGATCAACTGTAGTGATGGTTTCACATATCTATGAAGGGATTAAAAAACTTACTAAATTGTACACTTTAGAGGAGTAAATTGTATGATATGCAAATTACCTCTCAATAGAGTTGTTTTAAAATGTAAAAATAAACAGGAAAAAATAATTTAGGCCTAGATTTTGTAGGACAGATTCTCTCCACTGTGTTCTACATTGGAGCATAGGCAGCACAAGATAAGTATTAGAAAGGAAGGAAGTACTCAAAGAATGATGGGGATTTATCAAAATCACATAGGGGCCAGCTTGAATGAGCTCCCACTGGTATGCTGGCAGAATTTGAGTACCAGAATAAACAATGTAAGTGATGAATTATAATTCATTTAGTAAACAGGAAAGCATCACCCACCTGTGTATAAATAAATGAATGAATATAATGTACATTTGAAGAGGAGCAAAATTTTTGCATGATTTAAAAAAGTTTTCCACAAAATTTATTAATTTTAAAGTGGTAAAGATTGACAATGGTAGAGAAGCTGGTCATATACCATTTTGATCAAACAATCAAATAATTACCTCTGAATAAGGTGCAATAAAGTGACTGAAACATATTTTCTGTGAAATTCTCACCAATAATACATACACTTATTCATGAGGAAACAACAGATAATCTCAAAAGTAAACAAATAAACCGAAAACTATTCTGAAAAGTAACTTACCTGAAATTTTCTAGAATGTTTCCAAAATAACCATAAAAGCAGAGATAAAATAAGAAATTGTTTCGTACTGAATGATACTGAGGAGACATGCCACCAAAGCAATATCTGCTTCAAAATTTGATCCTTTTGCAACCAAGGACATTAGAAAGACAATTGGAAAAAAAAATGGGATCTGAGGATTAGATTGTGGCTATGTATCAGTGTTAAATCCCTGATTTTGATAATTACATTGGTAGTACAGAGGTTGTGTTGTGTAATGTTCATGTTCATAAGAAATACTTCCAGTGTATACGTAGTAATAGGGCATTAGATGATCAACTTACTCGCCAATAAATCAGGGGGAAAGTTCTTCATAGTATATGCCCAAGTTTTCCACAAATTGGTATATCGGTTGTGGTTCCACCAGAGAAACAGAACCAGGAAAGATACAGGTAGATAGAGACAGAAAGATAGATAGGGATAGAGAGATAGAAATATATATTACTAGAAATTAGCTTCCTCAATAATGGCGACTGGCTGGCAAATGTGAAACCAGGAACCAGTAGGGCAGGTAGTCAGAAAGGACGGGTTGGAAACTCTCAGAAAAGAGCTGAAACTGTGGTCCACAAGCAGAATTTCATCTTCTTTTGGGAACTTTCAGTTTTGCTCTAAATGCCTTTAACAAGTTGCATCAGGCCCCCTCAGATTATTGGGGTTAATTTCTTTTACTTAAAGCCAAGGAATCATAGATGTTAATCATATCTATAAAATACTTGCAAAGCAAAAACTGGATTAGCATTTGATAAATAATTAGTGACTGCAGCATAGTCGAGTTGACATATAAAACTAATGATCAAAATTGGTTATTATTAAATCAAAAAGTACACCACTAGAAAAAATTAATTGCTTGAATTAAGTGGGTTATTAGAATTGATGCATGTGTTGGTTTTCCAGTTCAGCATCACACCCTGGTTTCCCTGTAGTCAAACCTCCAGACTGAGTTGTACAATGGTAAATTAGGAAGGAATGTTTAAAAAAACCCTGCTTATAAGATTCATGTAAATACATATGGCATATACACATGTCCACACACAGAAATACACACACATCAACCTTTAAACATTTATTTTAAATAGAAAATGGAATAAGCAGGTAAGGAGTTTCAAAATAAAGAGTTTCTTTATTTTTGGAAAATTTGCTTGAGGTAATTTTAATATATTTGACGTGAAAATCTTTATACCAAATATCAGTTGTCACTGGTATTTGTGAATCTACCACAAATATGTGAATTAGATTACCATGTGGTAATCTAAAAATCTACCACATCAGGTAGCTCCATAGTGCCAATAATCACTACTGTGGGCTGAGTGTGCCCCTCATAAAAGATGTATTGAAGGCCTGCATCCGGCTATCTCTCTGAATTTGACCTTGTATGCAAATACAGTCTCTGCAGATTTAATCAAATTAACATGAGGTCATATAGGATTATGGTGAGCCCTAAATTCCATGCCTGGTGTTCCTATAAGGACAAAGAAAAACACAGAGGAACAGACATACAGTGAGGAAGGCCATGTAAGGATGGAGGCAGAGATTTGAGTGATACAACTGCAAGTCAAGGAGTGCCAAGGACTCTTGGCCACCATCTGAAGCCAGGAATAGGCAAGAAAGGATGCTTCCCTCGAGTTTCCAGGGGGATGATGGCCCTGCTGACACCTCGATTTGGACTTTAGCCATCAGATCCATAAGAAAAATAAGTTTCTACTGTTTTAAGCTACCCAGGATGTGGTACTTTAGTATAAGACCCCAAGGAAACTAATACAAGTATCATATACAGACATTTGCAAGTAATATTTCAGTAGGTCAAACATTTCTTTGATATGTCCTTATATGTATGAGCATTTACCATACCTGTATGGTCTGTGATTTATGGTTTTGCCTCTGTGGCCAGGCACATGAAATGAGCTTTATAACAACAACAAAAGTATTGGATAAACACACAGTGTTGTTTCTCATGAGACACAATTAGGAATTGCTTTCAGACAGGGTTAGAAGTGGAGAAAACACAGTGTCTATAAAGAAAAATAGTTAACCAAGATCATTTTACTTCAGCTAATTTTTCACAACCCATGGAAAAATCTCCAAAAGAATGTAATAGTAGAAAAATTGAACTTTAATATAGTAAATAATCACAATTTCAAACAAAAACTGAATTACGCTAGCCAAAAGTGTGAAAAGTGAACTAGAAAAGTGTGCACAATGTTTGTTTTCATATACTTCCTCAGTTCCCAAGATTTATACACGTTTCCATAAAGTTAAGGATCTTATCTTTTGTATTCTCTCCAAGTTGGAGGAAGAAGTCAAGAATTATAGGAAGGTTTTGGTAAAGTGGAACGCATTCTGTTGGGACCCAGATGTTTGCAACAAAGGAGCAGGTGGTAGCTGGAAAATAAAAACAAACTAACCAAACATTTCTACCTTTTCTATCATGGCTCGGTAGTTGTTCCAATGAAAGCTGCACTAATGAAAGAAGAATGGGTATAGAGACAGTCAATCCATGATTTTATGAGTTAAGGGGTGTGCTGGACATTGTCTACAGGCTCTCAGCAGTTTGCTTTCCTTTCTGCACTTTCTTTGTACCTCTGGGCTGAAAACCTGCAAATCACATTTTTTAGATGCTCTTGCTAGTTGTATTCTTTTTGGTTTCTGTGAGTGAGAGGTACTGAACAGAATTTGAAAGGAAAAATGAATAAACAATATTATTTCTCTGCTTCTCTCGGTGCCTCTGGTTTTGACAGTGACAACACCAGAAGGGCAAAATAAGGTGTCTCACTCATAGTTTTCTTGTCAGGGAATCTCTACCCTAAGAAAGGGTTATTCAGGGGTACAGGGACCGAAAAGCAGATCTGCTCTGTAAATATATTAAAATATTTTTTGCTTAAAATAGTTGAATTTTATAGTATGCAGCCTATATTTTATAAAGCTATGTTTTTTAAATGGTGATTTCGGGCAGCAATGGATGTCATCAGCATCGAGTATTTAAGCAGTGAGAGAATGGCCTTTTCCATCTTTAGCTACAGAATATTTTCTGTCAACCAACTAATTTGTTGAGAAAGAGTTTGGAAGCAACATCATTTAATCCAAGCCCTGGGTGGCCTCAGTTATCACAATTGCCAAAATCTCTGACAAGAATCAAAATATTTCAAAGATTAGTTATAATTATAAAGAAATGACATGAGTTCTATGCACAGAACTTATTTCCTTTATTTAATAAAAGAAAATTTCTAACAAAAAGATAGTCAAAGTAAAACAAAGGAAAAATGAAGAAAAGTTTCCTTTTTCATAGAGTTTATAGATAATATCATCTCTATAAATTATAAGCAAAATTTGAGAATGAGAAAAAACTGTTCAAAGAAAACTTTAAATAATGTCCAAAATATATAGAAATGAGCTGGAAATGCTACAACATGAGAAAAAATAAAAACAGGGCAAAGAATAAATGCCCATTATAGGTGAAAGAGTTAGATGTTCAGAAGCAGTTATGAGGCTACTACACGAGAGAGAGAGAGGTCAGTATTAACACAGAAGGAATGACAGGCTGCAAACAATATATAACTAGCATGCGTTATTGGCATTCTTAAGAATAAGTAAATAAAATATTTAAAATATAGAAATAATCAAAAGTATATAAAAAAAACTTTCTGTAACTAAGAGAAATTGAAAGTGCACAATCAAGGTGCTCATGGGTTTCCAAGAAATAATGATACCCTACATTCAAAATCAAAGTATATTCTAGCAAAGTTGTTAAAATTCAAGTACAAAGAAAAAATCCTAGGATCAGCCAGGAGAAAAAAAAAAAAAACACATGCTTCCTACCAGTGTAAAATATCAAGTTAGATTTGACGTCCTGCAGTAATAGTCAATGCAAAAAGACTGTTTGATCAGTATCTAAAATACACTGTCAGAAAGAAACTGTGATGCAAGAATTTTATAATCAGCCAAGTTATACTTTGATTATAAAGAAAACTTTTGAGTGTAAAGTATTCACAAAGTTATGCCATTTGTGAATAACAAGTTTGAATCTGCTAGGGAAGAAGGGTGGATGGTGATAAAGTAAGAAAAATAAAAGAATGGAACTGAAAGCAACTGATCAGATTATGAGAACTAAGGAGTGATCAGGAATAGATACCCATTCCCACCAGCCTTCACTCCTACCCAAATATAATAAAATTGATTTTTATTTAAAGAAAGTCACAGAGACTAAAGTAAGGTGGTCACAAAGATTAGCATACTCAGTGATATGGTTAGTCTTTGTGTCCCCACCCAAAAAAACACATACTCATTGATATGGTTAGTCTTTGTGTCCCCACTCAAATCTCATCCTGAATTGTAATTGACATAATCCCCAGGTGTCTAGGGAGAGACATGGTGGGAGGTGGTTGGATCATGGGGGTGGTTTCCCCCATGGTGTTCTTGTGACAGTGAGTGAGTTCTCATAAGATCTGATGGCTTTATAAGAGTCTCTTCCCCTTTCGCTCCTCACTCTTCTCTCTCCTGCCACCATGTGAGAAGGTCCAAGGTTTCTTTGATTTTTTGAGTGGCTAACATTCACTGTGTCCCCATATACAAGGGAGTCTGGTCAAAGCTCAGTTCTTCAACACCATTCAGAAAGAACTTAAAGCCCCTCTATGTTCCTCATAAGAACTATTTATAGACAAATTGTACTCTAGTGTTTTAGTCAAATCCACCATAATCCAGTCCATGTTATTTTCAAAGGATAGGATGCTGGAAATAGAAATCTCCTTTTTCCACAGCCTACACCCACTCCTGTCTATGACTGTCTATGTCTATGTCTATGTCCATGTCCAGGTCTCATCCATATCAGTCTGTGTCTGTCTATGTCCATGTCGATGTCTATCTTCAGGCCTCTGTCTATGTGTACATCTGTATCAATATCTATGTTTAAGTCTAGGTCGAGGTCTAGGTTTAGGTCTATGTGTATGTCTACATCTATGTCTATGTCTATATTAGTGTCTACATCTACATCTATGTCTATGTCTATATCTATGTCTATATCTATGTCTATGTCCAGGTCTATGTCTGCATCTATATCAGTCTGTGTCTGTGTCTATGTCTATGTCTATGTCTATGTCTAGGTCTAGGTCTAGGTCTAGGTCTATGTCCATGTCCATGTCCATGTCTATCTTCAGGTCTATGTCTATTTCTATGTGTATGTCAGTATCAATGTCTACGTCTATGTCTATGTCCACGTCCATGTCTATCTTCAGGTCTATGTCTATTTCTATGTGCATGTCAGTATCAATGCCTATGTCTACATCTATGTCTGCTTATCTTTATCTCTATTTCTGACTATATAGGTAGATATAGATAGAGTTGTTTTGACACCAGGCTTGCTAACAGTTCTGGTTTCTTGCAAAGTGTGTTACTCATACTAATTCATTTGATATCCTTGAAAATATTAAGAGTTGGCATCATGATTTCCATTTTACAGATGGAGAAACTTTAACTCTACATGGTTAAAGAAACTTCTTCTAAGTTACACAGAAGTTCAGTTATTTAAGTGATAATCAGAATCAAGTCTCTTTGTACTTTCTTGCCACCTCTTACTGTGGTTGCAAAATGTGCTTACCGGAAATTACACATGATAAATATCATATAATTTCAGAGAATGGACTCCAAGTGGTAAAATTAGAAAACATGGCTTCTCCAGATCTCTACCCCCACATTTGTATTGACAGAAATCATGGAATTTGTTCATCAAGATCACAATTTTGAAGTAATCTACTATTCTTTGTGAGATGTCTGATTACTACTTCTGTAGTTATATGGTGCCCTAAATAAAATAGCTCTTACAAATATCAATGCTTCCCACCCCAATATTATATAAAGTGTCATAACTTGAAAATACTACTTTTCAAAGATTATGCCTCAATAACCAAGAGAATAGTAAAGTACTATCTCAATATACCCCAATAAATACCTGATTATCTAGTCAAAGGACCCACAAATGTAGATGGTTGATGCTATTCACCAATGTGTGCATCCACTGAGTCCACCTACTTCATGCATTTAAAATTGCCAATGGAAAAATAGTAGTAGGACAAGAGTAAATTATTGAAACATAAGTAGCAGTGTTTTTTGGGAAGTTTGATTTATTCTTCTGTTTCTACTATTAAAATATTGATTATCCATATTTAATTACTGATTAAATATTTATTTGGATGAATATTACACTTTCATACAGTAATATATAAAAGATATCATGTTATACTTTTTATACTTCTTATAGAAAACTTATAATCAAAATACTATATTTCATAATGACATGCCATCAGATTAATCAAATATGTATAAGAAATGAGATAAGCAAGAATAATTTCTAAATTAATCACAAATATAGCATTAATGTAATTAACATAATCTAGTTAATATATTACCATCAGTGACATGGAAACGAGAAAATTTCCCTTGTGACAGGAAATATACATATACATATGTAATATATGTAATATATGACCATTCATATACACGCACATATATATGCAGTGGAAGGAAATTTGTGGAGAAGTCAAAAATTTATACCAATATTTTCAAAACTTCTAGAACTGAAATGGATACAATTATTATATTCCTAGCAAGAAAATTGTGGTGTGTGTAAAAATGAGGGTTTACCAGATTGTATATAACTTCACTGTAAAACTCTATGAAAGAACATTTACTTCCAGAAAACTTCACAGCACAATAGATATCACCTTTCACCCTTCAACATGCCTAAGATAGGAACGAAGAAAGGAAGGAAGGAAGCAAGGAAGGAAGGAAGGAAGGAAGGAAGGGAGGGAGGGAGGGAGGGGAGGGACATCATGTTTTCCTTTGTTGTTGAACTATTAGGATATATTAGCTAGTCACCGAAGACAAAAGTGTCTTCAAAAGTAATCACCTGTTAGAGAATCCCTACATGATAGACATGTACGATCCTAAAAACAAAATCCAAACATAGTCAGCACTCAAAAATATTTATTAAATGAAGAAATGAATCCTCCATAACTGAAATTATCTGTGATTAGGTTCTGAATGTATTGTTTCAAACATAAATGATTGTAGCAATTTACACAGATAACTCGCAACATTCAAAATGATTATAAAATTTATATAATATACACTGCTATGTTATTTAAACTCAGATAATAATTGAACTAATGTCGATTAGTATCAATGGCTTTTAATTTATAATATTTTAATGAAACAACTCATATATTATCCCTATTTGTTACTTCTTCCAAGGTAGTATAATCTCATTGCTAGGAAAGTTGAAAGGTATGAAGAATAAAATAATCAAGAAAATGTGGAGGAACATGAAAAATATATTCCTGAGGTTGTTAGAAATTGTAATTTTTAATTCATAAATTTAAACATGGCACTTAATATATTATATCCATGGAAACTGTTCTTACAGTAATCACATATTTTCCATATTTCATCTATACTTTACATCTCTGATAATTTCATTTCGCCATAATTTAATTTTTCATCCCAATGTTAAACAGGTTTCACTTTTCTTTATTCTGCTTTTGCTTTCATAAATGGAGCTCATTACTGTAAGGCACATTATTAATACAAAAACATAATATATTAGATCATAATTATGTATTTTTCTGCGTAGATGTGTTTCAGTTAGTCACTCATCTCATTTTAACTCTAATAAGTGCTATATGTTACATCAAATAGAAGTAAAAATGTATGGAAAATACATATCCAAAGTGTTTATTCAATAGTGCGTTTCTGTTTTGCAGGAATTTAAAATGGTTCGTCCTTCACTTTTTTAATAGAATATAAAACATTAAGTTTTCATAAAATAAGCAAAATTGTATGTGCAATGCATATGTATATTGAGGAGCATAAAAATATAAGAGGGTGAACTCATTGCCCTGTTCAAGAATTGAATCCACTGCCTAGCTTAACAAATAAAATGTGCAATTATACTTAATCTCTCATGCACACACTACTTTGGAAGCAGTAATAAAGTAGTAAAGACAATCCCTCCATCTCAGCCTCCTGATTAGCTGGGACTAGAGGCATCCACCACCACACCCAGATAATTATTATTATTTTTTTGCGGAGGTGGGTCTCAGTGGGTTGCCCAGGCTGGTCTCAGACTCCTGGCCTCAAGCTCTTGGACTCCTCTTCTAGGACAAGTACTTTCTTGATTTAAACAAAAAAGTTTTTCTTTATAATTAAACTGCCTAAACACTGTTTCAGATGGCATATTTTGGAAATTTATAAAGTTGACATTTGAGACTTACTTTTTCATTCAGTATTGCATTTCTAAGATCCAAATATATTAAATAAAGCTATTTTTGCCACTCTATAGAATTCTATTTAATGAATATATTAGGAATAGTGTACTCATATTGGTGTAAATGGATATTTGGGCTTGCTTTCATAAACTTTTTTTTTAAAGAGTCAGTGTCTTGCTCTGCTGCCCAGATGTATATATTATATATCTCCCATATATATATAGAGAGAGAGCTGTATAGATGTGAGACTTAGATCGACAGGGAGGTAGATGTGTATATACAAATGTATCTCTGTCATCAGAATAGTTTAACACATACAATATTTAGTGAAAAATAGATTGAAAAGGGCAAGAACAAAAGTGAGGAGATAATTTAATATTACTTTTATTACCTAATTCTGATGCTTTAAACTACAGTGCTGGCAGCAGGACTGCATAGAAGTAATTTCAAGATATATATTTGTGGTGCAATTAAAATAAATGATGATAGAAATTATGAAACTGGTGATTCAAAATAAAGTGAAAAGTCAGCAAACAAATTTCAGATAAGTGGTCATTAGCTGTGCCATTTACTAAAATGGTGAAGAAAATTGGATTTGGGAGTAGAGATTAAATTTAGTTTCAAAAATGTCATGTTTGTGATCATTGTAATTTTTCCAATGAAATCAGCAAATGGGAAATACAATCAGAAATGAGATCTGAATGAGAGACATACATTTAGAATTTCTCACAAGAAAAAAATTCAGATCTATTTGAATGGGTTATACATAGGGCTGTATTTTATATATCCTAACTTTACTAGTGCAAATCCTTGCTGGAGTAAATTTTAAATCATATTTTATTACTCTAATTTTAAACATTAAAATTATTTTACCCATGTGTTTTTAGCTTACAAAATAACAACTTTTCAGAACATGATAACTATATCACTGATTTAGTAGTAATTACATATGTATTTCAATTTTCTTAATTGTAAATAATCTTGCAGAAACATAAAATCATTCAAAATAGAAATAAAACTGTGGTGTATCTCACTGAAGATGTCATACCAAAATCATGTTTTTCTCTACCCTGCCTCAATGAAAATGAAAATGCTAAATTTTTAACCAAAGAGAAATGAAATGATAAAAGAAGAAAATTTGAAACATCAGAAGAAAGAACGTACTTTGAGCGAAAATATGGGTATGTACAAGCGAATTACTTTCTTCTCTTGAGTCTTCTAAATTGTGACTAATAATTGGAGCAATAATTTTAAAATTAGTTTGGCTACAAATATATATCAAGAAAATATTTAACATAATTATCTTGCAAATTTAAGAGTGGAGAATAACTTAATAGTAAGTGAAGTTCTATATGTCATCCAAACTGGTAAAAGAATGACACTACTAAACTGTGCCAAGTTTATATATAATATTTATATTTTACATATTATACTTTTTTATATTTTATATATTATATAAAATTTATATATAATACGTGATATATACTATATGCCTAGTATATATTATAAACTTTTATATATACTGTATATTATACTAAAATTTAGATATATAACATATTATATTTTCCTACTATACACATATAATTGTATATATTATATAAATAATATGTAATTAATACATTATATTAATATAATGAATTATATTCATAGAATACTAACATACTATATTAATATATTATTATATTATAGATATCATATTATATTATACATATCATATTATATTAATATTACTAATTAATTAATATATTAATATTAGTCATATTATACTAGTAATATAATTATATACCTATATAATTATATATAACATAATATACTAATAATATATTAATATTAGTATATTAATATAATATGTAAATAGTAATATATTAATATAATATATAAATATAATTATATATCCTATAATAGATTAATATGTTACATACTATCATATAATATTAATATGTTATATTATATTCATATATTATATAAGATATTATACTAATATTATAATATGCATTATAGATATTGTATATAATATTATATATCATATTATATATTATAATATATTACATAGATATTGTATTATATTATATTAATATATTAATATATTGATATATTATTATATTATTAATACTATACTAATATTATATATCAATACATTATATATGACATATATTAATAATATATTTATTGATTAATATAATAATATTAATATATTATATAATATATAATCGTATAGAAAGGCTATGTATATGCAATATACCAAAATTTATATATTATATATTATACATTCTTATTATATTATATCTAATATATACACACATATATAATATATATATTCACAATTTTTAGTAGAACCACTACAAATGTATAGTAAGTGACACCCTGAAAAATACCAGCCAAAACAAAATGGAGTTCTAAAGGACAATGTTTAATCACAAGAAGCCAGAGCAAGAAGGAAAAATGAAGAAAATATAGAAAACAAGAAAAATAGCTTAAAAATAGCAACAATTACATAAAATACAAATGGTATAGATGTGTTATTTAAAAGAAAGATTGATAGAGTGGATTAAAAACATTGCTCAATTACACGCTCCCTACAAAAAACTTCAAATAGAATGAAGTAGACCTATTGAAAAGCAGGATAAAAAAGTCATTTTATAAAGAGAAAGCATGAGTCACTGTGTTGGTATCAGAATATTTAAGTAGACTTCAGAGCAAACAGAATTACAGGGGCAGAAAATAAATTTTATTATAAGAAGTGGACCAATCTACCCATAACACATGGCACTGCTAAATATGCATGTAGCAAATGGTAGAGCTGCGACATACATAAAGCAAAAACTTGTAACTGACAGAAGAAATAAAGAGAACCACAAAATAGTTGGTGACTTCAACTCCCCTCTCTCAACAATTGATCAATAACTAGGCAGAAAATCAGCAAGGATATAGAAGAATTCAAAGCTTAATGAACCAAGAGGAAAATGTTGAGATTTACAGACTATTTCACCAATAACTGCAGAGCACATGTTCTTTTCAAGCACCCCTTGGAGTCTATACCCAGATGGAGCCTAATTGTGCCATAAAGCAAATTTTTCCATGTTATCACTTACCTCAACAAATTTGAGTTAAAATTATGCACAAGTTATCCAGCCACAATACAATCACATTAGAATACAATAGTAAATTCTCCAAACACTTGAGAAAGAAACAGCGCACTTTAAATAATCCATGTGTTAAAAAGGAAATTTCAAGGAAAACTTAAAAATTAATTGAATTGCATAAAAATGAAAATACAAAGTATCAAGCTTTTTGGGACACAGCAAAAGCAATGCTGAAATTAAAGTTAGTAGCAGTAACGGTACACATTTGAAAAGAGCAAACAGAAGAGCAAAATAAGCCCAAAGCCATAAAACAACTATAGTTAATAATATTAAGTAATTTATTTCATATTTTAAAATAACTAAAGAGTGAAATTGAATGTTTCTAAGACAAAGAAATGATAAATCTTTGATTTAATGGATATCCCAATTACCCTCATTTGATTATTACACATTGTGTGCTTGTATCAAAATATGTGCCTCATAAATATGTACATCTATTATGTATCCATATGAATTAAACATGGAAATTTTAAAAAATCACAAAGATAATAACAGTAATATTATAATTAAAAACTCAAAGAAACATAGAACTAATTATTTGAAACAATGAAGTTGATACACCTCTAGCAAATCTGACAAAGTGAAAAGATACAAATTATGAATATCAAAATTCAAAGAGGGAATATCACTATAGACTTTGCAGACTTGAAAATTATATGAAGAATACTATAAACAATGCTACATGTATAAATATATTTTAAATAAAATGAACCAAATCCTTAAAAAACACAATTCGACACACCCACTGTAAAATAAATCATTTGCATAGTATTATAACCAGTGAGAGAACTGATTTTGTAATTTAAAAGGCAAATCTCCAGTTGCATAAGGTTTCACTGGAGACTTCTATCAAATGTTTATGGAAAAATTAACATAAATTCTTCAAAATCTCTTTTAGGCAACAGAAGAGGAAGATACATTTTCTTTTTTTTCTTTTTTGAAATGGAGTTTTGCTTTTGTTGCCCAGGCTGGAGTGCAATGGCGTGATCTCGACTCACTGCAACCTCCACCTCCTAGGTTCAAGCAATTCTCCTGCCTCAGCCTCTGGGTTAGCTGGAATTACAAGCATGAGCCACCATGCCCGGCTAATTTTGTATTTTTAGTAGAGATGGGGTTTCTCTATGTTGGTCACGCTGGTCTCGAACTCCCAATCTCAGGTGATCTACCTGCCTGGGCCTCCCAAAGGGCTGGAATTACAGGCGTGAGCCACCCCTCTTGTCCCGGAAGAAACATTTTCTAATTCATTTTAGAAAACTACAGTGATACCAAGACAATACACACACACAAAAACCAGAGACCAATATCCCTCATGAAATAAATGCAAAAAAAATTTAACAAAATATGAATAAATAGAATATAGCAATATGTAAAAATAATTACATACTATGACATTTATTCTCAGAATTCAAGGCTGGTTCAGTGATTGGAAAATATTAATGTAATTCACAAAATATACATCCTAACATATTGCATGATCAAATAATTCAAGGCTAAAAAAGAATTTGATAAATTTTATAGCCTATTACTGATTATAAATAAAACTCTGAGAAAGGTAGGAATGGAGAAGAACTTCTTCAACTTCATAAAGAGCATCTACCAAAAAAAATGAAAATTAAACAAAATAAAAACAAACAAACAAAATACAGCTATCATTATACTTAGTAGTGAAAGGCAGAATTGTTTTCTCCCGACATCAGAAACAAGGGAAGGATATTCACTTTCACCACTCTTATTTAACATAGTATGAGAAGTTCTGGCAAGCCCAATAAGGAAAGAAAAGTAATTAGAAGACATATAGATATAAAAAGAGGAAATAAAATTGTCTTTATTTGCAGATGAAATGATTTTCTATCTAGAAAATGTATAGTAAAACACGTACACATGCAAAATAATCCCCTTGAGATTTATAAATTCGGTAAAGTGCACAACACAAGATAACAAATAAAATTATTTGTATTTCTATATTAAGAAATTAAGACACGCACACTGAAATTAAAAGTTTAATGATATTTATAACTGCTCAAAAAAATGAAATACATGTAAAATGATGAAACATGAACAAGACTTGTAGTCTAAAAATGATGAAATTCTGATGAAATGAATCAAAGAAGATGAAACAAATGGAAAGACGTACAGAGTTCATAGTCTGGAATATTCAATGGTGTTTTAGTTTGTTTCTGCTGCCATAACAAAGTATCACAGACTAAATGGCTTAAACCACAGAACTTTGTTTTCTCACAATATTGGAGACTAGAAGTCAGAAATCAAGGTGTCAGTAGGGTTGGTTTCTTCTGACATCTCTCTCCTATTGTCTTTTACATGGTCATTCTTTCCCTCTGTGCCCCTGCATAGTTTTCCTCTGTGTGTGTCTCTGTCCTTATCTCCTCTTTTTAGAACACCAGTTATATTGGACTCGGGCTCATCTTAATTACTGCATTTTAACTTAATTACCTCTTTAAAGACCCTATCCACAAATGCGCCACATTCTGAGCTTTGGTGGTATATTAGTCCACTTTCACGCTGCTAATAAAGATATACCTGAGACTGGGCGATTTACAAAAGAGGTTTATTGGACTTATAGTTCCACATGGCTGAGGAGGCCTCACAATCATGGCAGAAGGTGAGGAGGTGCAAGTCACATCTTCAGTGGATGGCAGCAGGCAAAGAGAACTTGTGCGGAGAAACTCCAGTTTTTAAACCATCAGATCTCATGAAACCCATTCACTATCACTAGAACAGCATGGGAAAGACCTGCCCCCATGATTCAGTCATCTTCCATTGGGTGTCTCCCACAACAAATGGGAATTATGGGAGCTACAAGATGAGATTTGGATGGAGACACAAGCCAAACCATATCAGGTGGTCAGGAGTTCAATACATGAATTAGGTGGGAGTGGGGCACAATTTAGCCAGGAATAGCAAGAATGTCAGTTATACCAAAATTAATAAAATTTATGAATTTAAGGCAATTCCCATCAAAACACCAGTAAGAGTTTTTGTAGTTACAGACAATATTATTCTAAAATATATATGGAAAGCAACAAAGGAACTAAAAGAGCTTAAATAATCTTCAAAATGAAGAATATCGTGGGAGAAAACAGTCTATCCAATTCTAAGACTTCTTTTATTGGCTTAGTAATTAAGATTGTGTGATATTGATGGAGGAATAGACTCATAGATCAATGACAAAGAGAAGACAATTTAGAAATAGACCCCAAAATGTGCCCAGTTAATTTTTAACAAAAGTGCCAAAAAAATTCAATGGAGAAAAGATAGCCTTTTTTTCACTGATGGTGCTAGAGCAATTCGACAACCCTACGTGAAAAAATGCATACAAAAAAGTGAGCATTTACGTATTATGAAGTATATGAAAATGAACTCAAAATTGATTATGGAATTAAATATAAAACAGAAAACTCTAAAATTTCAAGCAAAAAACTTGGGAGAAGATTTTGGAATCTTGAGTGTTCTTCGATTTTGACACCAGAAATACAATGCATAAAAATAGTTGATAAATTAGCCTTTATTGAAATTAAAACCTTTGCTCTGTGAAAGCTTCTGTTAATGGCATAATACAAACTTAAAAATGGGAGAGGTGTTTGTTATTCATATATCTTACAAAGGACTATTATTTACAATATGTAAAGAACTCTAAAAGCTCAATAAAATAATTATTAACTGTAATCAGGTGGATAATTAGAAGCCAGACAAAAGACATGGAGAGATATTTTACCAACACCATTGACCATTAGATAAATGCAAATTAAAACCACAATGAGTTTTGATTACACACTTATAATTGCCAAAATAATCCCTATAGTGACACCATCAGATGCTGGGAAGGATATAGAGATTCTGAATCCCTCACATATTGCTGATGGAAATTCAAAACAGTGCAGCCACTATAGAAATCAGTTTAGCAGTCCCTTAAGAAAAGTATGTGCAATTACGTATGATCCAGCAATTGTACTCCAGACGATTTATCCTAGAGAAATGAAAAGTTATGTTCACATAAAACCTCTACGTGACTGTTTAGGTTATTTCTAATAGCCCCAAACAAACAATGACTCATATGTTCTTCAGTGGGTAAAGGGT
This sequence comes from Theropithecus gelada, assembly GCF_003255815.1. Classification (NCBI taxonomy): domain Eukaryota; kingdom Metazoa; phylum Chordata; class Mammalia; order Primates; family Cercopithecidae; genus Theropithecus; species Theropithecus gelada. Next base: position 28,132,588 of record NC_037673.1, on the reverse strand, counting down.
TAAACAGACTACGGTACCTCAACCCACACCACCAAATACTACACAAGAGTAAGAAGGAATGGACTGCTGATAACACTAAAACCTGAAAGGAATTTCAGAGAAGTAAGTTGAATTTTTTAAAGAGAAAAAAATTGGCCAGGTGCAGTGGCTCATGCCTGTAATCCCAGCACTTTGGGAGGCTGAGGTGGGTGGATCACGAGATCAAGAGATCCAGACCATCCTGGCCAACATGGTGAAACTTCATCTCTACTAAAAATACAAAAATTAGCTGGGTGTGGTGGTGTGCGCTTGTAGTCCTAGTTACTCGGGAGGCTGAGGTCGGAGAATCTCTGCTTGAACCCGGGAGGCGGAGGTTGCAGGAAGCCGAGATCACACCACTGCACTCCAGTCTGGGTGACAGAGTGAGACTGCATCTAAAAAAAAAAAAAAAAAAAGTGAAAAAAACTTATAAAAGTTTACATACTGTAGTATTCATACTGTAGTATTTTATTCATATAACATTCCTGAAATGATAAAATTATAGAAATGAAGAACAGAGTACTATTTATCAATGGTTATTAAAGAGGAGGGTGTATCATAATGGGGCCACATGAGCAATCACTGTGGTGACAGAATTATTCTTCCTTTTAACAATGCCAATATACCAGTATCCTGGTTGTGATCTTGTACTATCATCTTGCAAGAGAAGACATCACTATCAAGAGAAACTGGGTATAGGATACATGATATCCCACTGTATTATTTTTTTACGACTGCACTGCATGTGAATCTATAATTACCCCAAAATTAACATTTTATTTAAAAAATCAAATAGCAACATGTAAATGCTAAATAAGAATTGTAGTCTTATAGTTGATATCATAGAACAAGACTTTTCTCAGTTTGATGTTTGTATTGTTAAGACCTAGACTGACTCCTATGACCAAGTCCAAAGAAAATATTACTCTGTGCCTCCTCTCATTCCACTACACCCCATATGAGTACAGACCCAACCAGAAGACAGATCTATTTAGCAATCAACTGAGGGAAGTCTACTAAGTATGCTTTTAGACATATATTGAGTAAGATTGCCTTAACGTGTCCCTCAGCTTGGCTCAACTTTAGGCAGATTTCTTCCTGACTTCACACTCCCTTTTCTTAGAATCTTTACGTAGAAAACTTGCAATTGTAAATTCCTTCTCTGTACCTTTAGAGATTTACATGTTCTAAAACTGCCTCTTGGCAGTTTGCAACCCAGAAAAGTCCTTTTCAAATACCTAGGAGCTATCTCGTTGAAATTAATCATCCAGGAAGCTAGCACTCATATCTCCGGTTTTTGTGGGAGAGTCGGATCCTAACTTTTTGAGGGATCTTGTTTTATGGTGTCAAACTGCTTCCTTTTATGAAGATAGAAAGTTGACCCTTACTTTGGTATATCAGTTAGCAAACAGACATAGCATATAATTCCTCTACCTCAGCTCTTAAAAGCTCCCAAGATTTTTGGTTCAATGGAGTTGAGCTCAGACTGTGTTCTGGCTTCTCTCCGCTGTTGTGACAGTCCTAATACAGTTACCTTTGTCCAGTGCAATCTTTGCTTGAGAAATATGAATAGACATCTGTGGTCATAAAAGATTTGATGATGAACAGTAGAAATAGAGAAAAAAAGGTAGAGATTTTAAAAAAAAATAAAGTCAATATATTTTGGCAAAATAGAAGTTCTACAAAAGCCTGACAATACAGCTGATGTTGTTTTTTAATGGAGAGGAAGTAGAAAGGACAAGAAAGACAAGAGTGTTTAAAATATAAAAATAAACCAAATAGGAGACTCAGACATCTTACTATACATATGGGGATACACCAAGCTAAAATCTAGAACTAATTTTTTGCATTGACAACATTCCTGTCAAAAAAAACAAAAACAAAAACAAAACCTAAAAACTTCAAGGGAAAGGTTGAAGAAAAAATAAAGCAACCTAAAAACAAAAAAAATACAACTCATACTGTATTTAATTCTTATCCACTTATTAAATATCAATGACGTGTAAAAATAATTTAAAAACATATTTTAAAATATATTTTTTAACATCCAAGGCTCAGAAATGTCACATTTTAGTGTCATACCTTAGGAAGATCTTTGATTATGAGATTAAGGAACGAAAAAAAAAAAAAAACTGGTACATAAAATTCAGTAAAAGAAAGTTTTTCTTTCTTTCTTTCTTTTAAATAAATAAATAAATAAATAAATAAACAGTCTCATCACACTGTAGCCCAGGATGGAGTCCAGTGGCACAATCTCAACTCACTGCAACCTCTGCCTCCCAGGTTCAAGCTATTCTCCTGTCTCAGTCTCCCTAGTAGCTAGGATTACAGGCATATACCACAAAGCCTAGTTAATATTTTTTTGTATTTTTAGTGGACACAGGGTTTCACTATATTGGCCAGGCTGTTCTCGAACTCCTGACCTCAAATGATCCACCCACCTTGGCCTTCCAAAGTGCTGGCATTACAGGCGTGAGCCGCTGTACCCAGCCAATGAGAAAGTTTTTAAAATATGCTTTAAAAGGCAAAAAAAAAAAAAGAGAGAAAATCAATATAGCAAGTAATGAAATTCTGGTGCAGACCATTAGTAGGACTTACCAATAAAAAAAAAGACATTGAACAGAATGAAAAGCATGGCTTAAAGTCGACAGATGTTGAGGATGAAAGCAGTTAGTATGATTGTTTAGATGGTCAATATGAACTCTAGAATGACAGAAACTGAGGACGAAAATTATTTTTCAAACATGACCACTTTCACCAATGGAAGAAATCCTATTAATGTAACATTGTCTCACAAGTGGTATTTGAGTTGTGACTTGGAACACATACAGATGGGAAGGTATTGAAATTACCTATGAAAGGTATTGAAAGGTAATTGGTATTCATTCTCGAATATGTTCACAACAATAATACTGCAAATGTTGTTCATTGGCTTTCAATTTTGAGTCATTATTTAGGTCAAGGAAAGGTAATATGCTTAAAGGATGGAATGAAACAAAGAACTACAAAAATATAAAAGTATAACTGATACAAAATAAAATGTGGATAAAATTTGGTAGAGAGAGAAGAGGATTTATATTACATAAAGTTAAAACTGAATCAAAAGATGATAAAATGATTATAGTTTAATTATATTGTTTATATTACAATAATTGATAGAAAAATTAAAACTAAAACAATTGTCAAACACAGAGATGGAGGAGAGGATTTGAGTAAGGGCAAAATATATATTAATATCAAGGGGTTCATAATTGTTATCTTGGGAGGCCAAAGCAGGCAGATCACCTGGGGTCAGGAGAACGAGACCAGCCCGGCCAACCAGGTGAAACCCCAGCTCTACTAAAAATCCAAAAAAATTAGCCGGGCATGGTGGTGCATGCCTGTAATCACAGCTTTTTGGGAGGTTGAGGCAGGAGAATAGCTTGAACCTGGGAGGTGCGGGTTGTAGTGAGCCAAGATCGTGCCATTGCACTCCAGCCTGGGCGAAGAGTGAAACACTGTCTCAAAAAAATAAAATATAAACAAACAAACAAACAAACATTATCTGATTGTGTTAAACTAAGAAAATAACATATAACTATCTATTATAAGAGGGTAAATAACTAAAATATAAGCAATTTTTAAAGAATTCTTCTTTTTGTGTGTGTGCGTAAAGTCTTTCTATTTTATTTATTTTTATTTATTTATTTATTTATTATAATAATACTTTAAGTTCTAGGGTACATGTGCATAACGTGCAGGTTTGTTACATATGTATACTTGTGGCATGTTGGTGTGCTGCACCCATCAACTCGTCAGCACCCATCAACTCGTCATTTACATCAGGTATAACTTCCAATGCAATCCCTCCCCCCTCCCCCCTCCCCTCTCCCCATGATAGGCCCCGGTGTGTGATGTTCCCCTTCCTGAGTCCAAGTGATCTCATTGTTCAGTTCCCACCTATGAGTGAGAACATGCGGTGTTTGGTTTTCTGTTCTTGTGATAGTTTGCTAAGAATGATGGTTTCCAGCTGCATCCATGTCCCTACAAAGGACACAAACTCATCCTTTTTTTTTTTTTTTTTTTGAGATGGAGTCTTGCTCTGTCGCCCAGGCTGGCGTGCAGTGGCCGGATCTCAGCTCACTGCAAGCTCCGCCTCCCGGGTTTACGCCATTCTCCTGCCTCAGCCTCCCGAGTAGCTGGGACTACAGGCGCTCGCCACCTCACCCGGCTAGTTTTTTGTATTTTTTTTAGTAGAGACGGGGTTTCACCGTGTTAGCCAGGATGGTCTCGATCTCCTGACCTCGTGATCCGCCCGTCTCGGCCTCCCAAAGTGCTGGGATTACAGGCTTGAGCCACCGCATAGTATTCCATGGTGTATATGTGCCACATCTTTAGGGTAAACTTTGAAGTGAGAGAGTTGTAAGAGAGTGCTGATTTTCTTTACAAGAGCTTCATCACCATGTGATTATTTTATGACACATGCTTATATTACTTGATAAAAACAAATATTTGAAGAGTAAAATTCTACTTATTTATAATTGATAGTGATTTATGAGATAAGGATACTTACTCTTGAATTAATATAAAAAATTTCGAGTGGAAGCAATTTACCAATCAGGGACCAGAACTATTTCTTCAAACTTTTTTAACATATGAAAATATTCTTTTTCCTTGCTTTAAACCACTGAATTTCCAAATATTACCCATCCCAGACTCTTTGTTCCCTCCTAGATACTTGGTTAGCAGCTGCATCTATTAACAAGTGCATCATGTGAATTACAAGTAAATAAAATAATTGGCTTTCAATTAGACTAAATTCCCAAGAAGTGGATTATGCCCTAATTATGCCTTCCCAGTTTAAATAGCCACACTCCAACTCAAATGTGCTCTTAATTTAATTAATTATATTTTTTAACTTAGGAAATTTTGTTTGGTATAAAAATATAATTTCATGAAAATAGCTAAAATAAAAATAAAGATTACATTTCACTGGGAATATACAATAAAGAGTAAGACTTAAATAAATTTAGCGTGCAAAGTATGATGACACTTATGTCTAACATTTGAAATTATGAATCTTAAATCCTGCTTCATTTCTCAAAAAAAGTTATCATCAACGTTTATATATTTATGCTTCCGAAATAAATCATCCACTTATTCTATTTCTATGTTTAAATCCCCCAGCTCTTCTAGAAAAAGATAAGTCACTATAACTTTGTTACAAATAGGGAGTGGCTAGATCTGTAATCTTATCTCAGAAACCCTTAGTTATATCTTTGGAAATAAATGTTCAAGGTATTTTTTTTTTCATTTTATTTCCATAAATTTTATGTATACCTATAAAATCATTTAATTGCACATTTCGGCACCACATCACACACCTTTATAAATAAATGTATTACAAGGAAAAGGATGTAATTTTCCTTCTCTAAGTTTGATTAGCTTTCCACAATTTATGTCTCCCAATAAGGAATATCATTAAAAATAATCATTGAACATTTATTTTGATTTAAGTCAACAAAAATTATTATTACCAGATAAAACATATTTGCATATTTTAATTTTTATTTTTTAAAAAGTTCAAAGTAAAATGATCAAGATAATAAGAGTCTGAAAATGTTTGATTTCTAAATTTAGAAATGCAAGCTATGACAGGTTATAACTTTATGTTTGGAAAAAGGACATGCAAAAAGCATAGTTTTTTTTTTTTTTTAATACTTGAAGTTCTAGGGTACATGTGCACAACATGCAGGTTTGTTACATACGTATACATGTGCCATGTTGGTGTGCTGCACCCATTAACTCCTCATTTACATTAGGTATACCTTTTTAAATAGTGATTTAACTTCAGTATCCCAAAAGGGTCTTGAAAATTAAATAATTGGATGAGAAACTAGGTAGTCAAATTTCCATTATGATAATCACGCCTATCAACATTCCATACGTCTTAGCTATAGATTTATAATGCAAATATATAAATAAAGTTTAAAATTTATTTTTAAATTATATACTCATTCAATACATTAAAGTTATGGTCAATTTCATTACAGTATTTACACATTGAAAATCTTGTTAGTTTTGATTAAATTTCTCCATAGCAATATAGTAAAAATTGGGAGAGATATTTTCACTTATTAATTTTCAATTATCTATGGTAAATAAGCTGACTCTGTTTCTTAAATGTGTATAACTATAAGATTTCAAAAAATAAGAAAACGAGGGAGGAGAAGACATATTTTATAAATATTTGCTTTGAAATTTTTTATTTAACATTATTGTCGGTTTGAACTAATATTTCTTCTGAATTTTATTTGCTATCTTGTATCTTATAATTATTTTAGGGTTTTCACAAATATAATACATGTGAAGCTAATATTTCATAATGTGTGTTCTAATTTTATTAAATATTAAAATGTCTCTAATATTTAAAAGACAACATTGATGATGATGTTTGAACTTACTGAATACTAAAATATTGTGAGAAACAGAGGTGTAGTTAGACATCAGACTGGACTCTATAAAAATGATAATATTTGACCATAGTTTACATACATAAATAGCAATTCATATGGTTCAACATATTGGATAGATTTTTGTTATATTTGTGAAAAAATGCTGTAAGTATCAATATCTTGATTTAATGAAAACAGGTTTTTGCTTCCATAACCTTTTTCAGTATCTGTTAATGTATTCCCACATGTCTTTGTAGAAAGGTGAAGTAGAAATAAATAATATTGAGTATCAATAAATATTTTTTCATTGTAGCTGAATACTTGGGAAAGACAAAACATATGTACTATAAATATCAGTATCTTGAAAACAAGTTAATGAAGAAATAACCTATTTTCATTAAATTCAAGGTATTGGTACTTATAGCTTGTATATGCTTAATTGTCTTGTCCAAGTTTTCAGCTACAATGAAAAAACATTTATTGATATCCGGTATTATTTCATTTCTACTATGCCTTTCCATAAAAAAATGCAGAAATACATTAACAGATATTGAAAACAAACATAATCCAGAAGAGGAGGAAAATAATTTAAAGCAGAAGCAAATCACAAAATACAGTAATATTTCAAACATATTAAGGTTGATAAATGACTCGTGTAGATGACCTAACAATGCAAAATCACTAAATATTTTATGTTTGAGTGAAAGCTGTGTCTGAATAAATCAAATACAGTTAAAGTTTTGAAACTTTAATATTCTATTCAAATAATTCAAAATTTTGGGGGCACCTATTAGTATGCAAGGCAATGTGTTAAGCCATGGGAATGTGAATATTAACAGTGAGGAGTGCCTGTGCTTACGAGGGGATTGGTACAGCTGCTATCGAGAGCTATTGAGAGAATTACTAAAAAGAAGAAGAAAAACATGCTATCAAGAGAGGTACTCACTCTGAGAAAGGGATAAGAGCTGTCATTTTACTTAGATCTTAAGGATAATGAACAGTGTTCAAACAGGAAAGAGAAAGAAAGGGCAGAATCCAGGCAAAGAATTTGAATGTTTTAAAGTGTGGATACTTGGAAGAACTTGGTGTGTTCAGAAAATTGGAAACTGATAAGATGGGGCCTAGTTTGACCATCAGATGAGGAAGTTGTGATTTACCTAACACTTGAGGTCTAATTAAAAGGCTAAGATAAGGGTACTAGACTTGGTAAGATGTAGCCGAGTATAGGTTTTATGAAACTCACGTCTGCATGCAATTTTGAAATATAGATGCTAAGTAGGTGTTTTCTGAAGTGAATTGGATGGAAGTGAATCAAATTATATACCTATAAATGTCTAATCATGGAACATATATAACAATATCTGCATTTTATAAATCTGTTAAGTCAATCTGAAGAACAAGAGTAATAGATTAGATATGGCAAAACAAATTGAATCCTACTCGTTTGGCCCAGAGAGACTAGAGAGGACAAGAAACAAACTGAGAAGGTGGGAATCAAGTGAATATATATTTGAGAAATAAATATTGAATTTTTCTAATATAAATTATATCAGGAAAATAATTTATACTTAGTACTAGGGCTAAGCATAAATAAAAATGATAAGAATGAATACAATATGTATATAAAATGATACCAAATTATTCTGTTCTTTTAACTTTTTATCAAAAGTTGAAAGATAAACACAGAAAGTACACAAAACTCTATTTACACTGTGTAATATGAAATTGTATATCATCTGGTTTCAGCAGTAATACTTTCTAAACGTAACATTTCATTTTCCTGAATTTTGTACAGTAATCCAGGCATAATGTCACAATGCCATTTTTGCACTCATATAAAAACTCCAATAATTATTTCAAACCACATTTCTAGTCAAATTTCTCCAATTGTCTAAAATTATATTTTTACAATATTAAAATTTGAATCAAGATTATAAAACGTCTACTCAGTGTATTTTTTGTTGTTGTTGTTATTCTGTTAGGTTTTATTTAAGACTCTTTTAACATACTTTGGACCCCATGCATTTCATTTGTTGAAGAAATTAGTTGCTTTTTTCTATAGATTATTTATTTTTTGGTTTTACCTGACTGCTTGCTCTTGTTGCATGTTTAACTTCTCTTCTCACTGTAATTTAACATTTTAGGTAAATTCAGCTTCCATTTTATTCTGACAGCTATATGTCATTGGAATGTTGAAACAGTTCATATTGCATCATGCTAGGAGTCACATGATATTTTTACATTACCAGTGCTAAGACTGATCAGTGATTGATGAGTTCGGGTTGTATAAAACTCATTCTTTTTATTGTAATATTTCTTATTGATTGTATATTTTATGTTCTTTCCATCCATTGGTGACCATTTCATAGGTAACTTTTTGTTTGGAATTATAAATTTATTTTTTCTTTTTTGTTTGGAATTATAAATTTATTTTTTCTTTTTTTTTCTGATTTAGTTAATGAATTTCTTCTCTGGAATTCTTATATAAAGAAGAACATTACCTGTTCCACTATGGCTATTTGATTTCTGTAAGAAAGAGCATGAATCAGTAACATATACTAAATGCTAAATTATTTTACTTTATTTGTCAACATCAATTTTATCAACATTTTGAATAATGTTTCGCTCTCTTTTCATAATTTGTAATATCTTATAAACGCAATGCTTTTCAGATATTCAAATATTTTATAACAAATTTTAGCCATTCTTTTTTTTTTTTTTTTCCCGAGACGGAGTCTCGCTCCGTCACCCAGGCTGGAGTTCAGTGACATGATCTCAGCTCACTGCAATCTCTGCCTCCCAGGTTCAAGCGATTCTCCTGCCTCAGTCTCCCAAGTAGATGGGATTACAGATGTGCACCACCACGCCTAGCTAATTTTTGCATTTTTTCAGTAGAGATGGGGTTTCAACATGTTGGCCAGGCTGGTCTCAAACTCTTGACCTCGTGATCTGCCCACCTCAGTCTCCCGAAGTGTTGAGATTACATGTGTGAACCACCACCCCCAGCCCCAATCATTCTTTTTGAAGCTCAAAAAAATCTCATCTTAGACCGAAAATACTTCAGGCTGGCACCTGTGTCTATCTGATCAGCCCTCATCATGTTTATAGCTTTTTATCTCAGGCACTACAAAGTAGCCTAGGTAATTTCCTGCTTCTACATAGAATCACTTCTAGGCACCCTAGATTTCTTTTCTTTTCTTTTCTTTTCTTTTTTCTGAGATGGAGTCTCGCTCTGTCGCCCAGGCTGGAGTGTACTGGCCGGATCTCAGCTCACTGCAAGCTCTGCCTCCCGGGTTTATGCCATTCTCCTGCCTCAGCCTCCCGAGTAGCTGGGACTACAGGCGCCCGCCACCTCGCCTGGCTAGTTTTTTTTTTTGTATTTTTTTAGTAGAGACGGGGTTTCACCGTGTTAGCCAGGCTGGTCTCGATCTCCTGACATCGTGATCCACCCGTCTCGGCCTCCCAAAGTGCTGGGATTACAGGCTTGAGCCACCGCACCCGGCCTAGATTTCTTTTCTTAATGGTACTTAGACACCGATATCTTGTTTATAAGGAGTGTTCATTGCTATTATGTTGTTACTGCTTCCAGACTTTTTCAATGGAGAGAGCTAGGATATACTAATTTTAAAGAGGAAAATAATAAAGTCACTTAATATATATATATTATATCTACTTTAAATTAGAAGTATATCTACTTTAAATGGAAAAATGCAGTTTTGCTATTTTTTAAATTTTCTTAATTGTACCTTTTAAAAATATTGAAGCATTTTAGATATTAAAAACAGTGATGCCCTGGACTATTTCAATTACCTTGCAACATATTTATAATCACTTCAAATGCACAATAACAATATTATTACTATCAAAGAATGATTGAATGTGGTGTAAGATTATTTGCAGTTCTGTGTTTCTAATGTTAGGTACTTAAATAGACATTAGCCACTGGGAGGGAATGAAAGAGGAGAGCAGAAAGGCTGTCACTAAGACAGCCCCTAGCCCACCAACGTTCAGCCCCAAGACCTCCCTAACTTCACCCTAATGGATGGAGTTTGTGGTAAAGTCTGTGGCCAGCACATCTTGTAGAAGGAGAAACTAGGGCACAGGTGGAAATTCCCTAAAGTGGCACATGCCCAGTAACATAGAAATATGTCCTTAAGTTAACTCCAAGCTCATAGTATCATCATTATAATAAAATTGATATATGATTTTATCCCCTCTCTGAGTGGACTTTTCTGTACGAATTATGGCTAAGAACATGTGCAATTTCATTTTAGTTATATAACCATAATCTGTCAATCAAATGACATCATCCTGTCACTCTGACACAGCCTAAATCTCAACTCCTCCCCACAAACCCAATACGAGCACCTTTAGCTATGTAAAGAGGGGCTGATTTCACTTCGCTGTCAGCCTGCTCTTCATATGAGAGTGTATTACTGTGCTTCTGTGCTTAAATAAATAAACTTTGCTTTAAGTTTCCTTTTTCTTTCTTTTTTTTTGGAGACAGAGTTTCGCTCTTGTTCCCCAGGATGGGGTGCAATGGCGCAATCTCGGCCTTGGCTTGGCTTACTGCAACCTCTGCCTCTCAGGTTCAAGCAATTCTCCTGCCTCAGTCTTCCAAGTGGTTGGGATTACAGGCACCCACCAACGTGCTCAGTTAATTTTTGTATTTTTAGTGGAGACTCCATAGGAATAGTACCATTTAAATATGATGATGCCTTTTTCCCTTTAGTCTATTTTCCCCCTTAGTCTGGGGTGTGTTATCAAATTTTTGCCTTGTTGGTCAGGCTGGTCACAAACCCCTGACCTCAGGTGATCCTCCTGCCTTGGCCTCCCAAAGTACTAGGATTACAGGCATGAGCCACCACGCCTAGCCTGCAATTTCCTTTTATTACTTAACAATTTATACTTCAGAATATACAATATATAGTCAACTACACAAAGATTCTCCCAACTGCCTTTAACAGATACACAGTGCAGTAGTACATTGTGCAAAGATTCTACAATTTACCCAACCAGAATTCTACTGCTGAATTTTTTTGGTTGATTCCAACTTTACACTAGTAAAAATATTGTTGCATTGAAAAATGTTTGCCTTATATTATTCCAAAGTAATATCAGTTTACCTTCGGCCCCGGGAAAGACTCCATTAAGTGACATTGTTGAGTCAAAAGATAAATGCTCATGTGATAAACTCCATAGGAATAGTACCATTTAAATATGATGATGCCTTTTCCCCTTTAGTCTATTTTCCCCTCTCAGTCTGGGGTGTGTTTTCGAATTTTTCATATTTTTCTAATCTTAGGGGGGAAAAATGACTGCAGTTTTATTTGCATTTTTCTCATTATGATGCTTATAGTATAATGGATATAATTTACAACAAACATTGATCCATCTAATGTATGAAATCTGCATTCTTCAGCTCTGAGTGACCCAGGAAAGCATCTTGTGTTAATAGCATATGTAGTTATTTAATTATAATCAATTTAGTTGATCTTAAACAATTTATTTAACCCGCTATTGCATTTTAAAGAGATCAACTAGGAAAAAAAAAAAAGGGAAAAAGAGGGGTAGAGTAATAAGAAGGGAAAGAAGGAGGTAGAGGAGGGAAAACAGTAGGGAAGGGAAGCAGGGAGAAAAAAGGAAGAAAATGTTCAAGGACAATGAAGTGTGAGAATTAATGGGAAGGAACCGCTTAAATCAATGTAATTACTTTTGTTTGCTTGAAGCTTGTGCCACAGCCACTCTGTTATAAACCACTGAACTTATATGTTTTTCTCTTCATCATATTTCTCTTAGATGCTACTTGCAAATTAAACATTTAAAAGTTCTGCCAGATTTCAGCAATAAACCATATATTCATAGGCTCTGAATTACATTGGTGTTTCTTGTTAATATATATTTGCCCATCTTATGCTCAGTAGGAGCTGCAGATTAATACTTTTCTCTTCTAACTTTGTTATCACATTTAACAAAGCACCAGAAGGGACATTGCACAACTATTTACCAAGAAGTGAAGCCTGTGTTAGCTGTTTGATCAAACACGTTTCATGATCAAAACAATTAGCAGGACCTGAAATTCAATCTGAGCTAGCATTCATATTCAAAGATTTGAATTCAGATAAGTTTAGAGACCAAATATTGTATTTTGATTTGTTTTGAAGTGGCCATCTGCCCATATCAAAAGCTACTACACCAGTTTGGCAGGTGGCTTAAAGAACCTAAATAACTACTTTGTGCAGGTCAGGTTCACAGACATACCCAGTGTTGCTTGGAAAACACAAAAAAGTCGTGTTCACAGCATATGGTACTTTACTAAGTTACCATCCAAAAGTGTCTATAACTTCTAAATTGTCAAAAATTGCAGCTCTCATAGGAAACCTTTAAAGAACCCTTCCAAATATATATCAAACTTGAATTATCTGTGGCCAAGACACTTAAAAACAGCATAACAATCTAACAAAATGTTATAGAAAATTACATGATATAATAATCCTGATGTATGTATAACTTATGTTCTGAGGCATTTGAAGTGCCTCTTTGGATTAAAAAGGTCTTCCAAGAAATCAATAGCTGTATTTGTAATTTGTATAAATATTTATGTGCTGGTCAATTGCCTAATTTTTAATGGTTCAAAACAAATGCAGTGCCACAAAGAAGGACTTTAGTGGTGCCTTGCAGGCATTCAGGTGGAATAACCTTTACTATCACTCCTCTGTCTTTACTCCCTCCCTACAAATATCCACATTTATTCCCATCTCAGGTCTATGTCTGGGTCCTGTGGGCCTTTGAAATTCCTCATCTTGGAAGAGTGGCCATTGAAAGGAGTTGATAATGGTTCTTGGGTAGCGAATTGGAGTTAGAGGACTGTGGTGACAGGTAGGCAAGAAGAGGAGCTCCCTTTGTGCATGAGGCTTAGAAAGAGCCTGCAGTACCCAGTGAACAACTGGCTGACCTCTGTGGAGAGCAAGTTGAAGGCCAGCCATGAGGAGGGTAGCCCCATGCACTGGCCCAGGAGCTACATGTGCTTGCATTTCCAGATGATGTCACCAAGAAGGACAGAAGAGTTTTTCCAGAGCTGAAGTTGAATCTGTCTCGCCTGGACAACACCACCATATATTCTTTCCTCCCGCACTTTGTGATCTAGGCTAACCACCGCTGGAAGTGTATGGAAAGAGAGTCAGTGTCCTGGGGTAAGCACAAACTGCCAGCCCTAGCTCTATCTACATCCACTCCGACTCTCCAGACATCAAACGGCATTAGTCTCCTTCATCAAAGTCAAACTCACCAATTAACTCAACAGAGGGCACCAGATCATGTTGAACTCCTTGCATAAATATGAACTTCAAATTCCCAAAGGAACATTTCCAGAGGGGATGATCACCCGCTACTTCATTCCCCAAACCCAATATACATCTGTGATGCCTTAACATAACGAGGAGGTTCCAGCTCCCAAAGTTAGATACAATCCATTTGCAAAGGCTTTTCTTTCTGCAGAGCAAAGCAGTATTCACAATGATATGATGGAAAAACCTGGAGACGAACAGCAATCTGGGTATTCTTAATGAAAATGGCTTATTCCTAGAACCAGTACCTTCTGTCTGCCTGCCAACCTCCATCCTCGATGTGGAAGTCCTCTCTTACTTTCCTTCCCACATGGCACATGACTATAAAGGACACTCTGTTCTGAGGAAACACTGTTCCCCTTCCTACCCCAACTCTCCAACCTGTTCTGACAAGTCATTTGCTTGTTATCCATGCTCCACTCCCATGACAATTGGTCCAGTCTTGGGATGTCTGCACAGATTAGCATGCTACTCATGAGTCTCAACAGATCATCGATTCCTCAACCGCTGGTCTGCAAGTAGGGTACCATCACACCAGGGTTTCAGAGAGCAGGGCTGTCTAATTGGATGGGATTCCATTTTTATTCTCAAGGTCCACTGAATACGGGGCCCCTTTTATCCAGTCTCAGGTCCTTCCTTCTCAGAACGCCCACTGTCTAAAGATCCTTTCACAACCACTGATAGTCCTGACAGTCAATATCATGCACTGGCACGAGCCCACCTTATGAACTCATGGACATCCCTGCCATTATCCTGTCTGAAAGTAAAGACTTTTTTTAAAAGATGCACTGACTTTTTGTGTGTGTGGCAATCAGTGTTGATTTGATCTACTAAGTAAAAAATGAATCTTACAGGTCAAGGGGAAAAAAACGTATTAACATCATTTTAAAGTATGAAGAATACATGTTCTGCTTTTCTGGAAAAAAAAACAAACAAAACACAATAACTCACTCCTTTCCCATTGTCAATAATAGCTGTGTTTATATACTACAGATGAATTTGAGTTTGTAAGGAAAATTCAGTTGGCCTAATTTGTTATTATTAATTCATTATTAACATGTATTTGCTAGGGTCCAGAAATTTACTTTTTGTTTCTAATAATAGCATACAGATGACTTGTACACATTGACATTTATAAACTCCACTGATCTTACTTTAGTGACATGAAAAGCACACTTTTAATTCTATTTCTTATAGCTTTAGGGTACTTTTCAGATAGTAATTGAGCTGTTAAGGATATAATCGATCAGTTGTGAAGAACAACAGATTTTAGTTGAAATGGAAATTTCACCATTCTATCCGTTAGAATGAGTTTATTTTGAGCACATGTAATTGTATCTTGTATTGTTTAACTTACAACAGTTATATTTTTCTTCTGACAAAATAGCCGAAGACAATCAGAAAACATTTTCTGCAAAATAAAAGCAATATGCAAAAAAAGACAAAAACAAAAACAAAGAACAAATACAGTGTTAAAAGGTCTAGTGAGATAATTTAGTATTAGCAATTAGTGATTCAAATATAATCCACGCAAATTTGGCAAAGTTATATAGCTCTGCCATCATTCTAAAGCAAAAGGATATATTTTAGGATATAAATCTCTATTACATATATATTTTGCAAAAAACCAATAAATGATTAAAATGACATTTTCTTACTAAATATCCATTTGTGTTGTTAAAGGCATCCCACAGCAGATTAAAATACAGTACATTTTCAAAAGTAATAGATTTGTTAGAGCAGTTTATGTTAGCAGAAAATTTGAGCAAAAAGTACAGAGCTCCCAATTACTTCCCTATATTATATATTTAGCACTTTGTACCTGAATCACAAAAATTTCAGATTTGGTACACTTATTTATTTATTTATTTATTTACTTATTTAGAGACAGAGTCTCACTTTGTTGCCCAGGCTGGAGTGTACTGGTGCCATCTCAGCTCACGGCAACCTCCACCTCCTGGCTTCAAGTGATTCTCCTGCCTCAGCCTCTCCAGTTTCTGGTATTACAGGTGTCCACCATTCCCAGCTAATTTTTATATTTTTCGTAGTAGAGAAGGGGTCTCACTATGTTGGCCAGGCTGGTCTCAAGCTCTCGACCTAAAGTGATTGGCCTGCCTCAGCCTCCCAAAGTACCGGGATTACAGGCATGAGTCATCGTGCCCAGTCCGGATACAGTAAACTTTCAGTTTAATCCCTCCCTAGATAACACTATCTGACTCATCTTAAAATAAAAATCATATTTCTTTTCATATTTGTATTAAAGCAGAGCTGAAATCTTAGGAAATATGTCAATCCATTAGTAAACATCCCCAGCTCTAGCAGGTAGGTAAGGACCGCATTGTCTTGGAGCTGTGGTTCTCAAACATAAATACACATGAGAATCACAGGGAGAGCCTATTACAACATAGATTGCTGCTTTTGGGAGGCCAAGGTAGGAGGATCGCTTGAGGCCAGAAGTTCAAGACCAGCCTGGACAACTCAGCAAGACCTCATCTCTATAAAAATAAAAAATAAAAAAATACAAATTAAAAAAATAAATTATAAAAACCAGATTACTGGCATAGTTTCCAAATCAGTGGATCTGGGTAGGTCTTGAGAATTTGAATTTTTAATCATTTTCAAAGTGATGCTAATATTGCTGGTTCTAGAACCATACTGTGAAAACTATTTGCCTTATAACTTTCATATTTCTGATGAGAAGCTGGCTGTTCTATCCTTTGTAAGTGTTCTAGTTTTTCTATCACTGTATTTTAAAATCTCAATATTATTATATATAACTTAACAAAAATTGTTATATTTAGTTCTCAAATATAAAGTCTTCAAGGCCTCTTCTAAGAGGAAACATTTTCTGCTCCTTTTGCTCTACTTATTTAGACAGTGCATTTTTATCAGTTTTGTGCCAGGATTATTATTATTTTTTTTGAGATGGAGTCTCGCTCTGTTGCCAGGCTGGAGTGCAGTAGTGCGATCTTGGCTCACTGCAACCTCTGCCTCCCAGGTTCTAGCGATTCTCCTGCCTCAGCCTCCAGAGTAGCTGGGACATAGGCGCGCGGCACCACGCCCAGTTAATTTTTGTGTTTTCAGTAGAGACGAGGTTTCACCATGTTGGCCAGGATGGTCTCAATCTCCTGACCTCGTGATTTGCTCACCTCGGCCTCCCAAAAATGCTGGGATTACAGGTGTGAGCCACTGAGCCCAGCCTTTTTTTTTTTTTTTTTTTTCTTGTTCATTCTTCTTTCAGTCCTGTGCCCTTCCTTTTGTAGGTTTGTATCACTTTTTTATTGAATATTATTTGACGGGCATTTCTGGAGAAAGAGAAAATAAGCTTATTAAATCATCATTGCAAATAAGCATATCTTTATAATTTTTAAAATACCTACAACCATTAATATAATTGTATCATGTATAAGAGAAAAATATGAGGATGGATGACTGCAAAATACTTTTTAGGGCCTGGTCAGAAGACAGAATTGACCAGCAGGAGCAATCATAAAGATAAAAGGAAATTTAAAGTCTTCATTGTCATAGAAATCAAGAGAAAACAGAAGCAATGGTAAAATAGGAATGGGAAGAGGATTGAGTTGATTAGTGTCTTCATGTGTTATTTGGGCAAAATGTCATAATTTTAAAATGAAATTTTGTTAGCCCACATACCATGTTTTCCTATGAAAAAATTCCCTGTCATTATAAAGGACAGTAGGCAGGATTGTCATGCAGTACAGGAGGCAGAAGAAACTCAGGAACTCACCCCGGGAGAACCAGAGAAGGAGTTCACTGAGACCAGGGGCCTCCTCCTCATCTATCAAGAGGAAGTTTCTTAGCTTTCCCCATGAGAAATGTGGCTTTACTTCCTGACAAAAGCAACTACACAATCCAATGGGCCTCAAGCTATCTCTGGATGCCGGGAATCTGGTTTGCCCACATAATGTCTACAGGCAGGTGGCATCCCAAATTGATTCTTCTTGGCATCAAGCACTCTGCATATTCCAAATTGACAAGCTCTCAAGTTTGAACCTATAAATGAAAAGAAAGACCTGGGGTGAATCTTTCCAAGAAAAACCAGACGGACCATAGGAGCCCCGCAGCACCTTGGCTTTGCCATACATCTCCCTGTGAGGCAAAGATGGAAGGAAAACCCATGCCTTCCTTTCTTTTGCTATTATAATAAAATATACATAAAACATAACAAATCAATTTAACCATTTTAAGTGCAAACAGTTCAGTGGCATTAAGTATATTCATATTGTTGTGCAATCATCACTATCATCCATCTATGGAACTTTTGCATCTTCCCAAATTGCAAGTCCATACCCATTAAATAATGCACCAGTCCCCTTCACCCCAGCCTCTGTCTACTGTCTTTTTCTACTTTCTGTCTCTATGAATTTGACTACTGTTGATACTGATGCAGGATTTTTGCTCCTGAACTCAGCTAAAACCCTGGCTCTTATTCCACGACCAGGAAAAAATTAGGCACGCAGACATGTTGAAAGGTGAGGAGAGCAGAATTTACTAAAATAAATCTTTCAGCAAAGAAACGGGGTCCTGCCAATAGACTCCCACCTCACAGATTGAATACCAGGTCACCACACATGAGCTGGAGTCCAGGCTCCTCCTCACTGCACAAGGCACCAGCTTCCCATGGCCCCACACCAGTTCTCCCAGTGTGCAAGCGGGCCCCAGTCTGTTGCCGATATGTGCAGACAAGATCCTGCACAGGTTTCCTCATGTGTACAAGAGCATCTGATGAAAACACTTGTGGGGTGGATCAGACATTCTCTGGGGCCCTTGCTCATCTGCCTCCTGTATCTAGCGGTACTTCATGTAAGTGGAATTAGATAACAGTTGTCCTTTTGTGA
The DNA here is from genome assembly GCF_003255815.1 of Theropithecus gelada. Classification (NCBI taxonomy): domain Eukaryota; kingdom Metazoa; phylum Chordata; class Mammalia; order Primates; family Cercopithecidae; genus Theropithecus; species Theropithecus gelada. Next base: position 28,113,931 of record NC_037673.1, on the reverse strand, counting down.
CTGACTGATTTCACACAGCATAATGTCTTCAAGGTTTATCCGTGTTGTGGCATTTTGCAGAATAATCTCCCTTTTAAGGCTGAATAATACATCATTGTACGTTTACGTCACGTTTTGCCTATTTATTCCTGTGTCGATGGGCATTCGGGTTGCTTCCGCCTTTTGGATATTGTGAATAATGCTTCTTTGAAGATGGATGTACCGATATCTATTCAAATCTGTGCTTTCAATTCTAATTCTATAGGGTACATTCTCCAAAGTGGAATGGTGGGATCATATGGTAATTCTTCGTTTAATATTTTGAAGAACTGCCATTCTGTTTTTCTTAGCAGTTACATCATTTTACACTGCTGCTGCCAATGGACAATGGCTCCAATTTCTGCACATCCTCACCAATACTTGTTGGGATTGCTGGATTGAAAGGCAGTTCTATGTTTAGTTCTTTTAGAAATTGTTTTGGCTTGTTTTATAATAGCCATTCTTACGGGCATGAAATGGAGTCTCATTGTGGTTTTGATTTGGCCTCATTTACTTTTATGCAGGCCTGTTTTCTATGTAAGTTTTCATTTTCCTGGGAGAGCCTATTTCTTAAACCAGCTATGTGATATTGAGCCATTTGTCTTAAAGCTGGTGCATAACATCTAGCAACAGAGTAGGGGGCTGCTTTATATAACAAGTGGAGTCCTAGCATTATCCACCTTTCATAGAGTTGCACATCAGAGTTTTTCTAGCAAGAAATATGACAGATTTTTTAAACAGTTTGAAATCAATTTTTTGTACAAATAAACTAATAAATTCATAAGTGATAAACAAATATAGAAATAATTTTTATGAGAGGATGAAGAGATGTCTCATATTTTATTTCTAAGTAGCAACTGAACCTTACATTTGATCTTTCTCTTTGTCAACAAAATTTCTCATTAAATATTTAGCTTCATTAACTAATTGTCTGATGTGTTTTGTCATGTTACTATATTAATTAGCTTATAACACCAAAGTTTTGAGTAGACATAACATAGACCAAATAAGATCACTGAATTAAAAAATTTTAAAGCAGTATTCTCTTTAAGAATATTAAAGATTAGAAGTATAAAGAATATATATACGTGGTCCTATTGTTACTAAATCACCTTTTTTTACCTCTATACTACTTGTGTAAAATGCTTCTGTGTATCCTTTAATGAGGAAGAGAAAAATACAGCAAGCATTTTGTTCTACTAAAAGTAATAAAATAGGGACCGTAAGGAAACAGTGATTGAACCACAAGAATCCAGGCTTGTCTCATACACAAGTATCCATCAAAGAGAGTGGATAAAATCAGGCAGACTTGACACGTCTTGAGTCATGTACTTTTTTTTTTAGAAACATCCAAGTGACAATTTATTTTTTAAATCTTTAAAACACAGTTGTCATAACATGGACGGTTTCACACTCCTGTAGAAAGCTAAATTATGTCTGAAAGCATGGGTAAAGAATGTGAGCATTCTTTTGTTTGTGTGTATGGGCAGTTGGTTTTATGAACAGAAAATTATCTGTTAAAAAATTGTTCCATTTTAAATAGATATATCTCAGCTATTGGCTACTATTAAACCAGGTTGTTTATGTCAGCATTGTTTATATTTTACATCTTCAAGAATCTTCTTTCCAGTTTGAAATAGATTTTGCAATACTCTATGTGTCATTTTTCCCATAGTACTTGAAATCAGTCATCATCTACTTTTTAAATATAGATTCCATTTTAGAGCTTAAGCATATGAGAAAAATTAACAATTTTAAAACAATTTTTGTCTTTTCTAATTTTGTTTTGTTCTTAAAATGGACTAAAAAAATTGTTCTAAATTGCCCTATAGCAATTTCCTTCGAAGTCGCTGATTGTTGGCAAAATATGAGCTTACCCAAATATATAAATTGAAGGATGATAAAGATTTGTCCTGCCTTAAAAGTATATGATATTCTTTTTTATTGTCAGTGTTACAAAATAGCTATTTACATATGATTTATTTGGGAAATTACTGTAAGTAATTAAGAACAGTTTTATTTTTCAGTCAAATAGATACATTTTATGATACTGGGAAAACTTGTTTTGCCAAAAATATAATAAGCCAATGTAGAACTGAATGTAGATTTTTTAGACTTGAGGTTGGATTACCAAAAGGAATAAAAAGCTTTTTGTTTTTGAAAGAGAAATGAACTCAAATATTAGGGTAAGTCAGCCAATACTTTCAAATGTTAAATAATTTTTCAATGAAATCAACTTCCTTTCTAAGTTTTTCTAACATTCCCACTGTTTCTAGTGGAGAAACATAAAAGTGGAAATCTTGTCTGTCGAACGCTATGAGGAGAGGCATTACATCAAAGGACTGAGGAGTTCTTGAGGTGATAACTTTAGCTCATTCCCTTTGATACCTTAGCATTAATTTGAAAAATAAATTCACAAGTTTTTATTGTGAATATGTTGGAGAAATAGTGGTAAATTCAGAAAAGACATATTTAAAATACAGAAGAAAATAGTAGAAAACATGTTTGGGCTGGGAAAAAAATAATAAAATGTCGAATAAAAAATGTGTTGGATTCTAAAATGAAATGAGAACCTTGACGGAAAACTCTGTTTGTTTACTTATTAGTGCAATGTGCGGGATCTTCCATTGCTAGAAAGGTGGTAAAGACAGATTAAAGTGTATGAAAGATAAATAGAGGTACTGTTTGCGAGGCATTAAAGTTACAATTGATTTTCGCCCACTAAAGAATCAAGTGTACAATAGACAAAGTTTCCTATTTAGGGTAGCTTAGTAAAAATACTTTTCTGAGACAATACTTGAGGCATTTACAATCATTTTTTCTTTTTGCCCTTTTGTAAGTGACATATGTGGGCATTTTTATTAAATGTTCTAAGGATAATATTTCCACAGAAATTCAGCATTGAAAGTTTGAATCAGGCTTCTTTATACCAATTAATTATGCCAATGATTGCACACACACACATTCATAGAATTTTAAGTTGTGAACATTTACTTAAAGTTGCTAATATTTATTTATTTAACCTAAAGAATTTTATATGCATTTTGATACTGCTTTAATATTGTTAGACCTGTCCTTTGAACATCAAAGCTCTAATCATTCTTACAGAAAATTAAATACTACAGCAAATTTTTAATTTTCTGTGAAATACGGTCAAACTCTAGTCTACTGTCAAATTACTGTGTATCTAGAGATATTTATTTTGCGAAGAAAATTGAACAAACTTCCTTTGAACAAAATGCAAAACTTTAGGGTTTAAGTTGGATTACACAAAGGAACACATTCTTTTCTTTTCAAAGGAGAGTGATTTAAAAAGCTTATGATGACTTAGCAAAGCATTTCTTATTTCTGAAGATCAAATGCTGCTTAAATGCTCCTTCCTTTGAGTGGCAACTTCTAAATTAATTGGAAGCATACAAAGTGGTTCTACCTTAATAATTACAAAATCAACTTCAAATTATTTTAACCGGCTCTTTATGTTTTATTTTAACAAATAGCAGGTCATCATATATCTTACAAATTCCTGATGAGTTACTCAGATTAAGTTCATCCAAAGGAGGAAAAATGTATTTCTACCCTTATTTGTGATAATTGGAGCAAGGACTGTATTAGACTTAAAAATGATGCTTTGACAGTATTAAGATGAAAACTTAGGTGGAAATAACATTTTGTCACAGATAAGGATATGTGTTTTTATACAAGCCCTGATTCAGAGCTTTTGAACATGATAATTATTTTGTCTGGATATGACTTCCCCCACAGAATTGGCTTACTCCTTCAATTTTACTTTCTAACAGAGGCCTTACCTGACTACTGTGGGACATCAGCTACTCCAATGCGCTCTGAAAATTTCTTGATCTGTTCAATTTTGTTCAAACACCAATTTCTTAATCTACTATGTTAGTTCTCTTTTATTTTCTACATTGTTTATTGATTGTCCCCTCCGCCTCACACCAGCTGTCACTGCCAGGATTTATACTTCTCAAGGACTGGGATATTTGCTAGTCTCAATAGCTGATCTATTCTCAAGAACAAGAACAGTTTTTAGAACATAGTGAGAGCTTAGTGCATATGTGTCAGATAAAAGAATCAATAATCTAGAAGACATTTTAAGAAATATTTTGCTGTTCATAATCATATAAAAATATGTAATATCTATGAAACAGAAAAAAGATCACATGGAAAAAAGAGGCTAAAATAAACATAAAAGTCAAAAAATAGATTTGAGTGAGATTAAAAAAGAACTGCTAACAAAGTAAAATAAAATATAAAAATACAACCACAATAGAGGCTCTAAGACAAAAGGGAATATTAACATAGTTATAAATGTTACACCAATAAACATTTTTCATTAAATTCCTGAAACAAAACACAAAGTCTAATATTTTAAATTAAAAGACAAAAGATCTTCCAATATAGAGACAATTAAAATCAAATTATGCAAATTTTTGACAAAGAGATAAAGAGTTATATACAAGGTAGAATATTTCTTAAAAGTGATAAAGAATAGAAGAAATGTAAATTGATATTGACAAATATTCCAGTCTAAAATACAGATATAATTAACCTGAAGCCATTGAATGTTATATGACATGAATGAAAAGGAAAAAAAAATATTAAAAGTACAAAGAGAAGTTGGCCGGGTGCAGTGGCTCAAGCCTGTAATCCCGGCACTTTTGGGAGGCCGAGGTGGATGGATCATGAGGTCAGGAGATTGAGACCATCCTGGCTAACACGGTGAAAACTCGTCCATACTAAAAATACAAAAAAAATTAGCTGGGCGTGGTAGTGGGCGCCTGTTGTCCCACCTACTGAGGAGGCTGAGGCAGGAGAATGGCCTGAACCTGGGAGGCGAAGCTTGCAGTGAGCCAAGATCTCGCCACTGCACTCCAGCCTGGGCGATAGAGCGAGACTCCGTTAAAAAAAAAAAAAAAAAGAAAAGAAAAAGAAAAAAAAAAAAGTTCAAAGAGAAGTCAACAGGGAACCCAATAATAGGAGAAAACAAAAAACTGGAAGACAATGAAAAGGTATTAGAAAAAAATGGTGTAAGGGATTTATTTAACTGTAGACTGATTGTTCTCTGTACTTATCACTTCAATTTAGCTGTTTCTTATGTTTCTAACATATTCTGGACATTTTAAAATAAGTTACAACCAACTTTGAAAACATATAGAATTTTAAGTCACATTTTCTTACCACAATATTATAAAGTGGTAATTAATAATGAAATTTAAATAATATAAATAAAAATATTATAAAAGTAAAATATATATCTCCGAATGTTTAAGAAGATAAAAGCTGAGTTTTTAGGTTTCTTATAAATATCAAATAAAATCATGTACCTCAAAACTTAAGCAGAAGGCTGATTCAGAAAGCTGTCTGCAGTATCCGCAAAAGGCGAACAAACTCATTTTCAAAAAGCAATTCCGTGCCTATGTACATACCTAGACTGAATGGTAGTACATCAATATTTTCAATAAAAGACATGCAGGAGAATATTCAGAGCAGCATTATTTATGAGCTAACACTAAAAACTACCCAAATGCCCACCTACAGGAGAAGACATAAGTTAATTGAGGAATAGTCACACAATGAGAATAAATTATCCACTATGTACACAATGCATAGTTTTGTTTATATTAAATACAAAAAATAGTGTAACACTAACCTTTGGTTTTAGATGTTAAGTGAGTAGTTAACTAGTGACTGAAATAAGAATGTTCTGGGATGATGGCATTATACTGTGTTTGATCTGACTGATACCTGATTAAACAGGTATCTTCTGATTATAGAATCCACTGAAGTTTATGATATGGGCACAATTTTCTATAGATGTTATACTCCATTAAGAACTTAAAAGGACATAGAAATTAAAAAATGTGACTACTATGTATTGACTTTATAAATAAAGGAAGGAAAAAGCTTTTAATTATTACATGCTTTGCAAAACAAAACAAAACAAAAAAACAAAATTTCTTACTTTTTGAATCACTTAAGAAAAAAAATTTACAGATGATTATAATTTTAAACCTCTGTATTTTCTTGTCTCAACATTCACACAAACAGGCTGTGAACACCCCAGGCATCATGATAATACTGGCCCCTGCTACAAGCTCCGTTTCTTGCCCTCACATGGCTGTGGCCTAGTGACATTCAAATGTATCAAGGAAATTGTCTTGCACCTTTTGCTTGTGTTCACCACCCTGACCCCCAATAAAGCCACTTGCCCCTGGGTCCTTATGCTTTTTTAACTCCACACCTGTGAAACCAGCCTAATTGTCCCATAGAACTGATGTCTATGGTTTCTCTTGAATGAACATAGAAATTGATCCTCCCAGTCTTAAAACTTGAGAAAGTTACATTTGTATTACCGGAGTCCCTTTCTCAGGAAACCAACCAATAGGACTCCCAGATAGTATCAAGGAACTGAAACTCATCAGATGACAGCATCTGGATGTCAAAAAGCCAGACCCCCTCACCCATCATGATTGCCTAACTGTCCACCTACTTCCTGTTGACTAACTCCTCTTCTTTACCCTTCTCTAATTCCCATTATACCTCACACAGTTACACTTCTTCCCTGCTAAATAAACTTCTAATTTTAGTCAGTTGAGGAGATGAATTTGAAACTGATCTCCCATCTTCTCAGCTGCAGCACCGAAGTAATGCCTTCTTCCCTGGCAATATTTGCTGACTCAGTGATTGACTTTCTGTGTGGCAAGCAACAGGACCTAGACCAAACCTCTGGTGTTTCAGTAACACTGCTTAGTAGAGCCTGTGCCATTGGTGCTCCTCTCACATGTTCCCCTGAGTTGCATGCTGTCACTCTATCTCTCCCGAACATGTGAATATAATATGTTTTATTTTCCAGTAACCTCAAAAGGAAGCATCAGGAAAATCAGTATAGCAAAATATATAAGTAAAAAGAAAACAAAAGTAAGTGATTTAAACTACAGAAAAATAGTGTAATTTGATATGTATTAGAATATTTGTTTAAAAATTATATAAAGTCTTGCTAGATCTCTTCAGAAAATTCTTTAATGGGAAAAGCTTCCTGTTTACTGACATAGAAATTGCAAAATGATAAGGGATTCCATGTGAATATATTTAATTATATACAATCAATTATTTTATTAGAATACATTAATCTATTGAGTAATATATTAGCAAATTTTTGACTAATAGACGAGAAGAAATACTGCACAGTACAATCATAATGAATAATTTTTTAAAAGCTACCATGTTAAAAAGACACAGAATGGCTTATATAATGTGGCTTAGTGAGCAATTAGCTGTATATCTAAAATCAACTAATTATCATATCGCATTTAAACTATTCCAGATATAGGTTGAAATGGACATTGCATTTTTTCAAAGCATAGATTGAATAGCAATTTTTTGAATAAGCAAATGCTGTCTCACTAAATATCAATTAAACCTTCAGAAAAATATTTTTATATTTGATGAAGTTTAAAGCAATGTTTAATACTATTCAAAGAAAAGTATAAATAGTAATACACGTAACTAAACATGTTTAAGAATGTATATCTCATTCTGTCTATACTCTAAAATATCCTGGAAAATAAAAGGACTAAAATATATTATAAATGTGAAAAGAAGCTTGAATTAATGTATTTGACCTAAAAGCTACCTTAATGTACTATGATACCATATCTTTTAGCTTAGAGTAAAATGTCATGTTTAAAGATAATGAATAAAGATCAACCAATTAAAAATCCCAGTATATAGAAAATTTATGACTATCAACGGGGAGAGGCTGATGCATTGAATATTGGATAATTATGTCAAATTAAGTAGATAAAACAGGCAATCTCTTAGTTGTGCCCAATTGGCGATTATACTTAGGCCAGTTCAATTACCATTGAATTTACCATACCCCCACAGGAGTGACAGGTATAGACACTGAACTCTCCGTATTCTTAAGAGTATCTTAAGAGATATTGTTTGGTAAGCACTGCATGTTGTTCCAGTTTTTCTCTATTTTAAGTGTAGATTTTGGTTCATTATATTTTTCTATACTATCTACACTTGAGATGCTTGGAGATATCGTGTAGATAACTATATTAGAAATCACTGTTAGCCATATCAGGGTTAGATCTCATAAAACATTTACGTAATCTACAATGAGAACTTAGAAACAAGGTACATGTATGGGGAGTCACAGTTTATTAAGTAATTTAAGGAGTACATGAGATGGCAAAATAATAACACTAGAATTAAAACAAGGCCTTTTTCAAACAAGCATGATACTTGCTGAAAACACTTGAGCCTAGGGGCAAGGAGAGAGATGAGTAAAAACAAAGAGAAGAGAGTCATGGCATTTTGGTAAGCCATATATATGCGAAAACAACGTTTTCAGGATCAAGTAATTTGACGCAGTCTGGATTTAACTGTAATTAAAGCACAGGTCATAAGTCATAAAGATGTTTTAGTAAGACACCATTTGAAGAAAAAAATGACAAATGTGATTTTGAGAATGCATTGGTTTGTGAAAGCATTAGTTTAATCATTACATTTTGTTGTAAATATATAGGACAAAGTTGGAGATTATGGATGCATCACTTAGCCTAATGACACCCAGAATAAAGAGTTTTAGCTATAGCTCATTATTCTGAAATGTAATATCTTTCCCATTTGTTTCCTGGAGAAAGCAAGAAAGTGAACCTGTGATGATGAAATATTATACAGTTTTATCTATGGGTGGTTATACCTAGCATGGTCTTTGTAAAAGGAAGTTACTGTTATTCAAATGGGTGTTGAAACATATTTTTTGTTCTAAAATTTATAATCTAGGTTAAATGCAGGAAATTTAACTTACCAACTTTCTGTAATTATCCATAGACATAGCGTAGTGGTCATGTTTTAATTAACCTAAATGTTACATAAATGTATGTAAATCTTCTTGAATTATGAACAGTATTGTAACATCTTTGAGGTAGATTATACATGTAAAATTATATGTAGAGTAGGTTTATTTAAAAAGCAAAACAGGCAAGGCAGTGTGGCTCATGTCTGTAATCCTAGAATGTTGGGAGACCGAAGCAGGGGGATTACCTGAGGTTGGGAGTTCAAGACTAGCCTCGGCAACATGGTGAAATTCCATCTCTACTAAAAATACAAAAATCGGCTGGGCGTGACACCACGTCCCTGTAATCCTAGCTACTTGGGAGGCTGAGGCAGGAGAATCACTTGAAACCGGGAGGCAGAGGTTGCAGTGAGCCGAGATTGCACCACTGCACTGCAGACTAGGAAACAGAATGAGGCGCCTTTATGAATTATGAATTCATATGAATTAAATTCATAATTAAATGAATTAAATAAATGAATTAAATAAATTCTGACACTTGAAATTAATGAATTAAATGAATTAAATAAATAAAAGAATGAATTAAATAGATGAATTAAATGAATTAAATAAACAAATAAATATAAACATATAAAGCAAAACAAAATTTGTTTTTTTTTCACATAAGGTTTTATGTGAAAAAAAGATTTTACTTTACCTCCATGCCTAGAGGGATTGGTTGAGTCTCTTAGTATCAAATAACATATCCCCAAAGTTAGTAATAATTATTTCCTAATCATATGGGTTATAAATCATGCTATCTTGCTTCAAATCCTCATTATGATACTTTCTAGTTTATAATCCTAGGAAAGATAACTAATCTGTCTAAAAAATTACTCAATTTATTCATACACTTGGTCTAATACATTAGGAGAACATACAGCTTCTCCTCATAGGTGAAAGAAATTAAACAAGCCATATAATATAGACCACACATAGAATAAATCATCAATGTGTTGATTATCATTAATATTAATTCTAATGTGGGTAAATGTATTTGATAATTCTACCCTGCCAATCTGTTTTCAGTGCTCCCAGCCCCTGAGTTATCAATGACAGCCATTTCCACTAAAGGTAGGAAATAATTCCATTTCAAGATAAGGCACTTCATTCAAATATGTGTTTGATACTCTTTCTAATAAGTGTTCTGCAATGTACCTGGAATTCTCCAAAGGGAATAAACCCTTTTTTGCTACATTTTCTAAACAGAGTGTAATCTTGATCTCTGACAGTGCAGCAGTTTATCTCTTCAGCACATGGTGTGTTTGTCTTTACTCACAACATTGCTCAGTGTGTCCTCCTTTCTGTGTACTATAAATCAGTTCCTGTATCGCCATCTGTAGGGCTATTTATTTTTGTACCTTTGTATCACCAAATCATTGTAAGTATACATTGATTAAGACCTTGTTTATTTTATATCTGAAAGACATGCCTTATTGATTGCAGCTCCAGAAGTCTAGATTTTTGCCCTTATTCCCCTTACCTACTAAATACCAGCTAGATTAGCGGCCTATATGCCATTGCTCCCAAAAGCAAAACTGTTTCAGATGATTTTTTTTCTACTATTTTCTGAACCCTTCTCTTAAGGAGGTATGTTGGAGTTGTACTCAGTTCTTCTTTTGATTTTTTCTGACTCCATCTGTCAGAGGCCTGTGAACCAGAGCAACTCCATCTTAAACAGGGGCTGGGTAAAATGAAGCTGAAACCTACTGGGCCGCATTGCCAGTTGGTTAAAGCATTCTAAGTCACAGGACAAGATGGCTGGCAACCTCAGGAAGTTACCCTAGGTGGTCTAAAAAGGGGAGGCGTGAATAATCCACCCCATGTTCATCATATAATCAAGAAATAACCATAAAAATGGGCAACCAGCAGCCATCAGGGCTGCTGAGTCTATAGAGTAGCCATTCCTTGATTCCTTTACTGTCTTAATACACTTGCTTTCACTTTCACTGCGGCCTCTTCTGAATTCTTGCGCGGGATCCAGGAATCCTCTCCTGGGGCCTGGATTGGGACCCCTTTCCTATAACACATCCATAACAGAATGGCACACATAAATCTTCATACTTATAAAACAAGCTCAAATATTAAGACTTTAACTCTCCCTATATGTCTTGGCCTACAATTATGGTTGTTCCCATGGGATCTCAAGCTGGGAGTAAAGGTCCTCTGCTTTCTTTGTTAGGAAGCAAAGTCACATCGTTGGCTGTAGTTTGTTAAATTTCTCTTCTTAAATTGGCTCACAGTAATTGTAGAAAGGTTATTTTGATTATTATACAATTCTGACTTTGAATTGTGAGTATGTCTGCCTTATCCTGGGCAAAACAGTTAGGCATCCAAAGATGAATCATCACCCTTCTGTTCTTAAAAGGACAAATTGTACCACTATCCAAAGGAAGATTGCTTTAAGTAAATCTATGCAAACTTTCTGAAAAGATACAATTAAAATGTAGACCACAAACAAAAAGTATGCATATTATAATACATTGTGTAAAGAAACAAACACAGGTAAATAAAAGTAGAACTTCCTTCAGAATTTCACAGTTCACTAAATAGCTCAGTAAAACGCCTTTGTAAAAGAAGATAATAGGTCTGTTGTTGGTTTCAAAACAGTTCGCAGAGGGTAAGTATTGTGAACTATCACCAAATGTGGCATCCATCTTATCTATTAACAGTCTAGGGAAGACCGTTTTCAGAATGCAAAGTTTAAAAATGAAATTCACTTCTTGGAGTTAGAGCTTTTAATAGACTGACTGTCGCTGATAAGCAAATGATGGAGAGCACAACGTTTCTGCCATCTCATTAGTCGGATGTATTGTGTGAAGTTGAAGTTCCCAATCTTCAGAATACTAAGATGCACTAGAAGCTGAGGAGAGAGAAAAGCAATTCAAGGTTCTATATATAACTTTTATTCTTTTGAGCACAGTGTAAAATGACAATTTCCATAACATTGTCCTTTTCTCATTTTTCTTATTAAGAAATAAAGAACAATCCCATATTATTTTAGCATAATATCATCCTTCAAAATAAAATCTATCTCAAGTGGTCAGAGAGCTTCCCGTAATTCAAATAAAGTTGGCCACTGCACTGCTTTCTTCATTAGAAAGACAAAAAATAATATATTCAAATCATCAATGTCACAAGGACACTCTTTACAGTCTTTTGTTTAAAACAAAAATGTGGCATTTATAAAATATTTATTTAGAGGAAGCCAAAATAAATTTGTTGACCTTTAGTCATAGTCCCCATTATGTGAGTCTTTTTGTGTGTGTGCTGATATAATACGTGAGACTGTGTAAGTTATAATGAATACAAATTTACTGGCACACAGTTGTGGAGGTTGGGAAGTCCAAGACCAAGGAACCGGCACCTGGCATCGGCCTTCTAGCTGCATCATTATGCAGCAGAAGCCAGAAGAAAGAGGATGAGCACACTTCCACAAGCTCATTTACAAGGGCATTAATCCATTCACAAGGGTTCTTCCTTCCCATTAGGCCATGCCTTCCAACACTGTTACATGGGAGATTAATTTCCGATACGAGTTTTGGAGAGGACAAACATTCAAACTGTAACATCCATGAAATATGATATTCTGTGGATCATTTTTGTTAACTGTGAATGTGTGAATCTAGATCTCAAAATGCTGAAATATCTGGATGTAAATGCAAACTATGCCAATCATGTAGAATTGGTTAACAGGTAGACAGCTGTTTGTCACACTATAGCTTAACTGACAAAGTTTGTTTCTCTATAAAAATAGTGGCTTTCTCTTGTTCATTTGTTCCTTTCTTTTCAGTTTAAAATTCAGAAATTTTTAGTTCATAAAATTCAAAATTGTATGAATTAAGGCATTATTTTATTATTATCTATATTTTCAACTGAAATGATTGAAATACAGTCAAATAGAGATATAAAATAAAAAAGCCAAAACCCTGCATTTTTGTTCTAGTTTTGCCATATTAAGAAAAAAAGGTCCTAGATAGATCATGCAATTTTTCTGAGTTCCAGCGTATCCATTTTTGTCTAATAACCAAATAATTGTTAATACTACATATAATATAATCTTAGAATAATGTAAAAAGTATTGGAGATGGGGTAGGGTAATCTTAAAGAATACATTATATATGTGTAGCAGTGACTAAAAATACTATTTTTCCCCAGGAAGGTAATTGCTATAGGTATATAAAGTTTCAGTTGAGAGAAAAATGTGTCTTTTGACACCCACAACGGTATTTCTACATTAACTAGAAAAAGAAAGTGACTTCAAACAACATAATAAAAACTAAAATGCATGGAACACTTTTTATTTCCCAGTTGTTATGCTGATGGCTTTAAAGGTTTCCTTATAAAATTCTCATAACAAGCCTAGGAGGTAAGTAGCATAATGACCATTACTTTAAAAAAATGAGGAACCTGAGACTCCAAGGGAGTTTGGTAATATACACAAAGTGAAATAGTTAGTAAACACCAGAACGTGGATTCAGGATCTGAGAGCCTGGCTATAAAGCTGATATGATTTAACTATGCCTACAGCAATGATTTTGCAAACACTGTAATTCCTTTAGAGAGGTTAGAAAAGATATGGAAAGAGATCATATTTTAGGCAAATAATGCTTTGAAATATAATCTCTCTGTGTTTCAGAAAATAACTGAACTACCGTGACTTCTTAAATAATCTGTCAAGTATCCTTCCTCCTCTTCAAATGAGAAACAATTATTTGATTATTGAGAAGTAGATAAGGAAGCTTACATTCTGGATATTATTAAAGTTCCTTGGTCCTTCAACAATGGTTTTGGTAGGCAATATAATTTTCTTTTGATGTTACCTCCCCAAAAACCGAGCATACAAAATTATCCCTTAAATATTTTTAAAAAAATGCTTTTAAGGACTTTGATTAAAATAGCTGGGATCAAGTAGTGCTTTTTTTCATTGTAACATTATGTTCATTTAACAAGGAGGAGTCTTCCAACTTACTCTGCTTGGCGCACAAGGAATCCTTTTGTTAACACCAGCATTCAGAAATTGAGAGAGATCATATTAAAATATAAGTTTCTGTCATTTCTAGAAACATTGGAATATCTGCCAAACTTGGTTCTGAATTCCAATGTGGCAAAGATCCACGGTTGCTGGGTAGCAGCTGCCACCTTTCGAGAGGCAGTGCACTTTGCTGTCTTTCCAAGACACCTGGGGCCCTCTTCATCATTTGCATTCCCAATCTGGCCTAAAAAGAAATTTGACTAGCTTTGCAATCTCCTAATACCACCATTTAATACCTTTTTTTCTCTTCTCAGTACTCATTAGGGTCTTGTGAAATGCCCTGAATCCAAAGCAGCAAAAAAAAGAAAAAAAAATTGTTGCCAATAGAAAAGAGGATGGATTAATTTGATTAATTTCCTTTGGATGCTTTGAAGTAAAGCATCAAAGAATCACTGTTTACCTCTTGAAATGTTCAGATTTGATGCTGGAATGAAGAAAGTCTGATTCAAGTTTTATTCAAAGGACAATTGCAAAGCATTGGAACTTTGCACTTAAAGAAATGTCACAGTTCATTTGAATATTTTCTTGAAAAATATGTATTCAGCATTAATATTATTTACCCTCTGGCTTCAGTTAGTAAAAATAGTCTATTTTAATGTGATTTTTAAGTGTAAATTTCTAATTAAAATATATTTGCACTATAAAAGAAGCTTTCATCCAAAGAAAAGAAAATTTTAAATTATTTTTAATCTACTCAAATTTAGACTTTCAGAAAAACTTCCTAAATTATTTCATTATGGTAGTTGCTATAAAATAACCTAGCTCATGAAGTCTAAAAAAAATCTTGTATGTTAGCCCTAAAATTATATGTGCATTATCTGAGTCAACTGAAAACAAAAAGAATGAATTTATGAAATTATAACATGCATTATTTAAAATACCACTTAGACTTTTTAGAATATTATTAGTATTTTGATTCTTTACAAAGCTAAAAAATAAAAAAGGGCCCGGTGCGGTGGCTCACGCCTGTAATCCCAGCACTTTGGGAGGCAGAGGCTGGGGGATCACAAGGTCAGGCGATCAGGACCATCCTGGCTAACACGGTGAAGCCCTGTCTCTACTAAAAATACAAAAACTTAGCCAGGCATGGTGGCGGACGCCTGTAGTCCCATCTACTTGGGAGGCTGAGGCAGGAGAATGGAGCAAACCCAGGAGGCAGAGCTTGCAGTGAGCCGAGATCGTGCCACTACACTCCAGCCTGGGCCACAGAACGAGACTCCGTCTCAAATAAATAAAAAAACAAATAGTAAATAAATAATAATAAATATATATATATATAAATTAAAAAGGAGGTATAGTTGTACTGTCTTTTCAATCCTTAGTTTATCTCTCTCCTTCTCTCACTCTACCAGTTTCTCTATCTGCCTCTTTTCTCTTTCTCCTCAACACACACACACACACACACACACACACGCACACACACACAGAGAGAACTGCAAGAGCTTTTCCCCTTAAAGTCGGAAAGATAATACTTAAATGATGTTTTGGAACAAGGAAAAATTGATGCTAGGCCATTCTCTCCTTGGAATAGTCTGTGGTATACTCACCTGTGTTCGTGGTTAGAATCGATGGTTTTAAAATTATGTATAAGAAAACAATTTACCACTAATTTTAATAATACACATCCTCTGCTGTGGTTTGAATGTGTCACCTCTAAATTCCAGGTGTTTCCCACGTAATAGTATCAGGAGGTGGGGGCTTTAAGAGCTGTTCCTCTCTTAGTGGGATTAAGGCTCTTATAAAAAAGACCTCAGGCCAGGCGCAGGGACTCACGCCTGTAATCCCAGCACTTTGATAGGCTGAGGAGGGCAGATCACGAGGTCAGCAGTTCAAGACCAGCCTGACCAACAAGATGAAACTGCATCTCTACTAAAAATACAAAGATTAGCTGGGCATGGTGGCACGTGCCTGTAGTCCCAGCTACTCAGGAGGCTGATGCAGGAGAATTGCTTGAACCTGGAAGGGGGAGGTTGCAGTGAGCCGAGATCGTGCCATCGCACTCCAGCCTGGGCAAAAAGACTGAAATTCTGTTTCAAAACAAAAAGGCTCAGGTAGCATGTGGCTAGCTTGCTCCTCTGCCTCTGCCGGCCAGTCCTGTGAAAAAACAACATTCCCCCGCTCAGATGATGCAGCAATACCGTAATACCATGCCATTTTGAAAGCAGAGAGGCCTTCACCTGTGTTTGCCCTCCCTCTACATTTGGTTGTCACCTGGAGCCTTGATCTTCCCAGTCTCCAGAACTATGAGAAAATAAATATCTGTTCTTTATAAATGATCCTGTCTCAGCTGTTTTCTTAAATAATAGCACAAATCAACTAAGATATGCTCTAACAGTTCACTTTATAGACACTGTATTAAGAATTCTAAATATAATTTAGATTACCTTTATGCATAGAACTGTTCATTATGGTTTCTAATACTGAAAACCTGGAAACAGAACTTTGCAATTATAGTGGGTAATAATTTTTCTTATACTACAATGTGTATTATTCTGATGCATTTAAAATGATTATACACATATCATATATGTATGTGTATATATATGACTTTATATATCATATCATATATGTAACATAGATTATCCTATATATAGCATTGATATATGATATATATGTAATATATGTAGTATTATACATAGCATAATATATATTACATATATCCCTCTGCAACTTGTTACATATATATATCAATTATATAGAGAGAGTGTTATATATATTGCACATATATATAGACAGAGAGAAAATTTGTAAAAACAAAGGGCATTAAATATATTTCATTTAATGTTAAAAGACCAGAAACTACCAGAAGTTTCAAAACACAGTTTATGTGTATGTTTGCATGTTTGTGTGTATATTTGTGTGAAGATTAACAAGTTGAATCTAAAATGTATATGAAAACTCAAAGAGCAAAACATAACCAAGACAATCTTATATAAAAGAAAAGTGAAAAGACTTACATTTAAAGTATGACAATATATGTTGATTTTACATTACTGAAAATCAACACATTATATTATCATACTTTAACATACAATTTTTGTTATGATCTATAGAATCTAGACTACAGTATTCTATATAGTCATCTTAAAACTTAGTTTTTTAACGTTTTTAAAAGCTTTGGTTTTTCTGATTTTATCCTATTTCGTTTTCATTTTCTTTTTCAGTAATAAGCTCATATAACATTTGTGATCAAAAATAAAATTTTTAGAAACAATTAGGTAGTCCACACAAACAAACTCGCTGCTCAACTTGGAACCAAGGTGGTGCTCATGCTCCCTCTAGAGTCCCTACTGCTATGACAGTCAGTAATTTTAGAACTAATGTTTTTTGCAATTGCTGAATTCTGTGTTTGCCCTCCCCCTACATTATTTCAACATTCACTTCCCCTCTGCAACTTGTTACAATTGCTCTTCCTATGGCCAGATATCTTAGTTTTTGGCTGTTGTGACAGAATACCACAGACTGGGTAGTTTAAACAACAAACATTTTTCCAAGATGAATGTGCTGATGGTAGATCTAGTATCTGGTGAGGACACTCTTCATGATTTGCCAATGACTGTCTTCTAGTTATTTCTTCACATAGCAGAGATAGAGAAGTAGAAAGAAAAAAAAGTAAGCTCTCTCCAGTCTCTTATTATAAGGACACTAACCCTACCATGAGAGCTCCACTGTCATGACCTGATTACCTCCCAAAGGCCTCAGCTCTTAATACCAAATCCATTGGGAATCAGGATTTCAACACTCAAATGTTGAAATGTTTCACCACCCCCATTTTCCGGGGATGAGAACATTCAGTTCATAACATCAGACATATTAGTTATCTTGACATCTAAAGAAATAGTTCTGGATATAGCAGTGCTTCAAGAATTATAGACAATAGAGTTGAAATATTTTTAATATATGGTTCAAGAAATTCAAGTATAGGTGCCACTCACTGTACTTTTATTTCTTCCTGAACTCTGAAAATTTTAAAGAAAACATCATTTTAGTTGGAATATCATTGTGGTGGTTAATTTTAAGTGTCAACTTATTTGGATTGAAGGATACCTAGATAGGTGGTAAAGGGCTGTTTCAGGGCTGTTTCTAGGTATGTCTGTGAGTGTGTTGCCAGAGGAGATTGACATTTCAGACAGTGGACTGGGAGGGGAAGACCCCTCTCAATGTGAGTTGGCTCAATCTGCTGCCAGCATGTCCAGAACGAAGCAGGCAGAAGAAGGTGGGACAAGCTGGCTTGCTGAGTCTTCTGGCTTTCATCTTTCTCTCATTCTGAATGCTTCCTTTGGTTCCTCCTGCCCTTGGAAATCAGAATTCAAGTTATATGACCTTTCAACTCTTGGGCTTACAACAATGGTTTGCTGGGGGCTCTCAGGCCTTCAGCCACAAACTGAAGGCTGTACTCTCAGCTTCCCTGCTTTTGAGGCCTTGAACTTTGAACCACTATCGGCTTCTTTTCTTCCCTGGCTTGCAGATGTCCTAAGTGGGACTTTGTCTTGTTATCTTGTGAGTCAATTATTCCTAATAAACTCCATTTCATATATACATATATCATATTATGTCTTGTTCCAGTTCTTAGAGAACCCTAATACAATCAAATATGTGCAAAAGCATACACAAAATGAAGACAAAATATATACCATATACAAGATAGACTATGATTTGCACCCTAGAATCATCCTTCTTTTTTCCATTCAGGCATACTAACTCTCTATTCTAAAATTAACCACTATCTTGTCCTCTAACACCCTAGATTATATTACCCTGGTTTTTATCTTATATAATGGAATTGTACAGTATGAGTTAATTTCTCTTTATTCTGTTCAATATTGTCTTTTGACTCTGACTATGTATCTCTATAGATACTTGTGGCTTATTACCATATATACATTATTTTACTGTGCAAATATACCATAATATTTATTAATTCTAATTTAGATGAGGATTTGGGATAATTCCATGTTTCATCAGTCAAGAGCACTCTTAGACTTGTGTCTAAGGCATATATGTACATATATCTGATGGATATAAACTTAGTAATGCAATGGGTGCATCATAGAAAATACATAAGTTTGGCAGTCAAATAATTTTTCAACATGTTGTCTAAGAGATCTGGTTGCTCCACATTCTATCCGATATTTAGTATAAACAATTAGGTGTGTGTTTAATGGTATCTCATTATGGGTTTATTTTGCATTTTTTGAAGAGAGATGTTATTTAAATTATGTGCATATTTGTATTGTCCTTTTGGATACTCTCTTTGAGAAATCTCTGAGCAAATATTCTTTTTATCTTACATGTACACTCATGTGCATTCACATATACATGAATGTGTGCATGTAAACACATAAAAATGCTTTGCATTGAAGAACATTACAAGTTATATGTACTATAAATATCTAAAGTTTGCCTGTTAGGTTCCATAGTAGTATATTTTGAATATATGAAGTCCTTTATTTGAATCTATTGTAATTTATCAATATTTTAATTTTCCCTATACTTTCAATATCCTCTTCAATAAAGCATTGCCTTACCTTGTGTCAGGAAGATATTCAACAAGATTATCTTCAGGAAGCTTTACATTTCCATATGCTGTTCCTCTAGAATAGAACTGAGTGTATGATGTGAGATTGGGGGAATGCTTTACATTTTATATAAACATATAATTTGAAATTATATTATTTTAAATATCTTTCTTTCCTCTTTTCTCTGCAATGTTACATTAAAAATTGTAAAGCTCATATATGAGAAACTCATAGAAAACATCATATTTAACAGGAAAACGCTGAAGCCTTTCCTCTAAGAACTGGGACAAGACAAAGATGCCCACTTTCATTATGCTTATTCAACATAGTACGAAAATTCGATCCAAAGAAATTAGGCAAGAGAAAAAAATAAAAGGCATCCAAATGGAAAAAGAGGAAGGCAAATTATCCCTCTTTGCAGATGACATGATTTTATACATAGTAAAACCTAAAGGCTCCAGAAAAAAATAGAAATAAAAGAAAAAGAAAAAAAAAACTGCAAATAAATGAAAACTGAACTGATAAATGAATTCAGTAAAATTGCAGGATATATAATCAACGTGTAAAAATCAGTGGTGTTTTCCTACACCTATAATAAACTTTCTGGAAAGGAAATTAAGAAATCATGCCCATTTAGAGTAGCTACAAAAACTAATTAAATATCTAGACATAAATTTAAGAATGTGAAACATCTCTACAATAAAAACAACAAAAGACTGATAAAAAATTGAGTAAGATACAGACAAATGGGAAGATATCCCATACGCATGAGTTGCAAGAATTATTATTGCTAAAGGACCATACTACCCAAAACGATTACAGATGCAAAGCAATCACTAACCGAATACCAATGTCATTCTTCACAGAAATAAAAAAAAATACTAAAACTCGCATGAAACAACGAAAGGCCCTGAGTAGCCAAAGCAATACTGAACAAAGGAACAAAGCTGGGGCATCACACCACCTGACTTCAAAAATACTACAAAGCAAGAACAACCAAAACAGCATAGCAATGATATTAAAACCGACAGACCAATGAACAAAATAGAGAATCAAGAAATAAATACACATATTTACAGTCAACTGATGTGGCAAATGACAGGCCAAGAACATCGGTTGAGGAAAGGGGCACTGTCCAATAAATCATGTTGGGAAAATGGGAGAGCAACATCCAGAAGAATGGAACCAGACCCCTGTCTCTCACAATATACAAAAAAACGACAAGAAGAGGCTAAAAACTTAAGGACCCCAAACTGTTAAACTACTAGAAATAAATAAATAAATAAATGTTTCAGGACATTCATCTAGGCAAGGATTTTTATGGGTAAGATAAAAAGGAAAAAAGCAAAAAGAGACACCTGAAACTGTGTCTAACTAAAAAGCTATCTGTCTGCACAGCAAAGGAAACAATCAGCAAAGTGAAGAAATAGCCTGCGGCAATGGAGGAAATATTTGAAAACCATTTATCTGGTAAGGGATTAATATTCAGAATATATAAGAAACCCAAAACATTCAACAATAAAACCCCAAATAAACCAAATTTTAAAATTGGCAAAGAATCTAAATATGCTTTATCAAAAGAAGACATACAAAGGGCCAAGTATATGGAAAAAAAAGTTCAACATCACTAATCATCAGGGAAATGTAAATGAAAACTATAAGAAGATACCATCCCAGTTAGAACAACTACTATCAAAAAAGTGACAAATGTTGTCAAGAATGCAGAGAAAAGAGAACTCCTATATCATTCTGGTGGTAATACGAATCAGGACAGACTTTTTGAAAAACAATATGGAAGTTTATCATAAAATGAACTACCATATGATCCAACAATCCCACTACTGGGTATTTATCTAAAAGAAAGGAAATCAGTACTTTGAAGAGATAGCTGCACCCTCTTGTTTATTGCAGCACTACTCACAATAGCCAAGATATAGAATAAATGTAACCATCAACAAATGAATGGATAAAGAAAATGTGATTAGATAGATATAGATATACATATATGTATCTATTCATATATATAGGTATCCATATATATACACACACATAGATCTATTCATATATATACATATATGTATCTATCCATATATTCTTACACACACACACACACACACACACATATGCATAAATTAAATCCTGTCTTTTGTGACTATATATATATATAAACCTGGGGGACATTATCTTAAGTGAAATAAGCCAGGGACATAAATACTGCATGTTCTCACTCCTATGTGGGAGTTAAAAAAAAACAGAGTTCAGAGTTCATAGAAGTAGAGAGGGGAGTTTTGGTTATTAGAGGCTGCAAAGGGCAGTGGGGAAGGAAAGATGGGAAGAAGTTTTTTAATGGATACAAAATAACAGCTATTTGGAGGAATAAGTTTTAGTGTTCTATGGCACTGTAGTGTAAATACAGTTAATAACAGTCTATTATATATGTTAAAATATTAGAAAAGAGGATTTTGTATGTTCCCAATGCAGAGGAATTGTAAGTATTTGAGGTGATGGATGTCCTAATTACACTGATTTGATCATTACACATTGTATAGAGGTATGAAAATATCACTCTGTCGGCCGGGCGCGGTGGCTCAAGCCTGTAATCCCAGCACTTTGGGAGGCCGAGACGGGCGGATCACGAGGTCAGGAGATCGAGACCATCCTGGCTAACACAGTGAAACCCCGTCTCTACTAAAAATACAAAAAATTAGCCGGGCGTAGTGGCGGCACCTGTAGTCCCAGCTACTCGGGAGGCTGAGGCAGGAGAATGGCGTGAACCCGGGAGGCGGAGCTTGCAGTGAGCCGAGATCGCGCCACTGCACTCCAGCCTGGGGGCAACAGAGCGAGACTCCGCCTCAAAAAAAAAAAAAAAAAAAGAAAATATCACTCTGTCCCCCGTAGATATGTACAATTATTGTGTCAACTAAAAATAAAATAAAACATATAGATACATAATACAATGCTTTGTAATCTTTTGTGGGCTGCTGACTTCTTCCGTAACTTTGGGTAGAAGCTATAGATACTTATAAACTGCATCAATAAAAAGATGTGGCATGCCAAATAAAAATGAGTTTATTGATTTTTCTCAACAGTATATTTGGATTTCACTCTATTAATTTTGGTTCCCATTGTCACTGGTATTTTTCTTCTACTTTCTTTGATGTTAATCTATGGATATTTTCATAACTTTCTGAAGCCGATATCTTGACCATAGATTTTTTTCAGCCTGTTTGCTTAAGATAATGAGTTTCTCTACATTGTCTTTGTGCTAATATACAATTTTCAGCCTACTTAGGATATGATACTAAGCCTTTTAAAAAAACTTTTAAGTTCTGGGGTGCATGTGCAGGATTATTATATAGGTAAATTGTGTCATGGGAGTTTGTTGTATAGATTATTTACTCACCCATGTATTAAGCCTAGTATCCATTAGTTATTTTTGCTGATGCTCTTCCTCCTCCCACCATCCATCCTCAGATAGGCCCCAGTGTGTGTTGTTCCCCTCTATGCGTCCATGTGTTCTCATCATTTAGCTCCCACTTGTAAGTGAGAACATGTGGTATTTGGTTTTCTTTTCCTGTGTTAGTTAGCTAAGGATAATGGCCTCCAGCTCCATCCATATTCCTGTCAAAGGACATTATCTCATTTTTTGTGGCTGCATAGTATTCCATGGTGTATATGTACCACATTTTCTTTGTCTATCATTGATGAGTATTTAGGTTTATTCCATGTCTTTGGTATTGTAAATGTGAGTGCTGCAATGAACATACACATGTATGTATCTTTATAATAGAACAATTTATATTCCTTTTGATATTATATCCAGCAATTAGTTTGTTGTGTCAAATGGTATTCCTGTTTTTAGGACTTTGAAGAATTGCCACACTGTCTTCCACAATGTTTGAACCAGTTTATATTCCAAACAACAATGATAAGCCAATGTATAAGCATTTTTTTTTCCATGACCTTACCAGCATCTGTTGTTTTTGACTTTGTAATAATAGTCATTCTAACTGGTTTGAGATGATATCGCCTTGTAGTTTTTAATGCGCATTCCTCTAATGATCAGTGATGTTGAGCTTTTTTTTTCATATGATTGTTGGCCGCCATGTGTGTCTTTTTTTGAAAAGTGTTCATGTCCTTTGCCCACTTTTTTATGTGTGTTTTCTTATTCTTATAAATTTGTTAAAGTTCCTTATAGATGGTAGATACTAGACTTTTGTCAGATGCACAGTTTGCAAATATTTTCTTCCATTCTGTATGCTGTCTGTTCACTCTGTTGATAATTTCCTTTGCTGTGCAGAAGCTCTTTAGTTTAATCAGATCTCATTTATCAATTTTTGCTTTTGTTGCAATTGCTTTGGCATCTTTCCCATGAAATCTTTGTCGGTTCCTATGCCCTGAATGATATTTACTAGGTTGAAGATAAAATGCTAAGTCTTGAATGATTTTTCAGTACTAAATCCTTAATAATTATTTTGGTAAGCATTCTTTCTTTATCAGCTGGAAAGATGTTAAGTTTTGACAGTAAAGGACACTAAAGGTATTGCAAGGGGAATGGGCTTCCTCACCCCATGTATCTTCTTTCCTTTTTGTCACAGAGGTGCTCACCTGTTGTTCAGAACACTGAAGCTAGAACAAGCCTCAGCAAATAGCTGAAGTAAATTTGAGAGCTAGTTCTAGGGGCCTGAAGTCGATTTGACAGCACGTTCAATAGCATCCTTAAGTGTATGCTAGCCAGCTTCCCAGCAAATTCAATTGCACTCCACCTAACCCAGATACAGCTTTTCCTGTTTCCTTTACACCTGAAGAGGCAGTTTCCTTCTTGCCAGCCTCACCCCGTGGAATGTTAGTGAACTCCTCCACTATCTGCTGGGCTACAGCCACACCTGCTCCAGGAGGCCTGAGCTAGTAGGAGAGGCATGAGGAGGAGGGTGGCGTATGGGAGAAGAGGAACTCTCCTAAATGTATTCCTTCATTTTGTACTATGCATTAGCTCTAAGACCACTGGTTGCTTTCTATATTGGTACTCCTGTATTCTTTAGAGCTTTATTTCTCTTAAAAGCGAATTCCCATTTGCTCCATTCACCTGTTACTAAGTAATAATTTTTCGATAAGCTGCCCCCATTCCAATAACTATATAGTTTATCTTATGATTAAAGCAGTGTGATTAAGAGAAAGAGACAGATTCAATAAATCCAGCTGACAAAATACAATGGTTAAATATTCGGATCAAATAGAAGGCACACAGAAACATGAAAATACTGTCTGTAGATTAAAACTTTCTTATTGGAGAAGAACAAAAGAGGGAAAAAATCTACGGACTTAATGACTAATCTCCAGAAAGAATAAAAACAAAATCTCTTCACTAATTACACAAATTATTGCAACAGTAAACATAAAGGCAGTTTTGAAAACTGTATGGCATATTTGGTAGGTTCCTTCTAGGTAAAAAAGAAATCAGAAATCTAAAAGAATAGAACTAACAGAAGTCAAAAAATAAATCAAAATGTGATTGAAATAAAATGGTTTAAGTGTTTCTCAAGTTCCCGGTGTCATGGACCACCATGTGCCTAATGCTTTGGTCATGCAACCACGTGTGTATTTTTACAGCAACTGATAGTTTTCTAAATCTTCCTGGACTTAACATTTCATCCCATTGGTTCTGGTCAGGCAATGCCCTTAACTTCACCACAGCCAATCCCTAATCTTACAGATCAACCAACTTCACTGCCCTGGATGGGACTGAAACCTGACTCTCCATGTGGGATATTTGTAATATCCAAATTAATGATTATAATCTAAATGCCATCTTAAGAAATCTAACAAAAAATGGAATTTATGGTTGAAAATATGTCTGCAAGTTTAGTACCTCTCTAAAGTAATCAAAATAAAGAGGACGGGGAGTCACTTCTCAAAGAAGCAATTTTACTTGTACAGTTGACTCTTGAACAATACAAATTTAAACTGCACAGGCACAATTATATGAAGTTTTTTCAGGAAAGTTACAATGATTGTGCCTGCCTCTCCTGTCTCCCCTTCTGCCTTCTCCACCTGTTCCACTTCTGCCACCCCGAGACAGCAAGATCCCTGCCTGTGCTCCACTTCAGCCTACTCAATGTGAAGATGATGAGGATGAACACCTGTATGATGATACATTTTCACTCAATATATTTTCTCTTCCTTATGATGTCTTAGTAACATTTTCTTTTCTCTAACTTTATTGTTAAAATACAGTATATAATACATATAACATACAAAATATATGTTAATCAACTGTTTATGTTATCGGTAAGGTTTCCAGTCAATACTAGGTTAATAGTAATTAAGATTTTGGAGAGTCAAAAGTTATGTGTGGATTGTCAATTGTATAAGATCAGTGCCTCTAACCACAGCACGGCACAGAAGTCAACTGTATTTTAAATTTTCAAAATTCATGTGTGTCCTTCTAAGTCAGTAAAATAAACTGAATTCTGGTTCTGTTTGGCTGGTGAAATCTCTTCTTCACAATGTTGAAATAATGAATGAATTAATTAAATTTATTCTCGGCAATTTTAAAGTTTCCTTTGTAAATTGATTGAAGCAGAACTTACATATAAAATTTCATGGACTTCTATTATATATGGAAGGAGTTTTTCTGAATCAAACATTTTTAATGCTATATATTAGTATATTGAAATACAAATTATTTGTTTACACTTTTCTATATGGCATCATAAAATGAACTCAAAATTGATTGTGACTTTCAAATTTCCTTTGGTTATTTTATCTTACCAGTTTATTATTTATTTATTTATTTATTTATTATTATTATTATTTTTGCTTAACTTACTGTGGAATTCTGAATGTTATGTAAATTTTATCGAAATGTTACTTAAAAGTAATCCACGAAGAATCTATTAATGCATCTCTCACTCCAAATTGTTCAAAGGCCATTTTTTTCTCTCTTCATTTGATCCAAGTAAAAGAATAATCGTGTTTAAAGTTTAAACTCTTCATTTCAAATCCATTCCTTGTGCAATTAAAAGCCCAAATCTAAAATGAACCAAAATATTAGCTAACTTCACATTTTCAAAATAGATATTCTTCACTGCATGACTTTTTCTCTGTATGTATTTAGAGTTAGTACCCATGAACATTTAAAAATATATGTATAAAATTCAAAATTCTTATTTTTTAAAAAAATGTTCATACAAGAACTTGCCTCTCAAATAGATGGCAGTTTTATAAGTCACTTCTTTCTTCTTTTGACAGCATATTTGTCCTACTATATAAAACTCATGAAGAAAGGCTTGTAGTAAATGACAGTGTATTTCACAGGTCATGTAATTTGCAATTTGTCATTCTTCATGTTGCAGGAAATGGTACATGGTGTCAACAACACATAAAGAATATATTAACATTTTTGCTGCCTTTCAGTATGAATATAGTTTTCTCTTGAATTCTGATGATAGACAAGCCAAACCGTAATGTTTTTCAACTATGAATTGTATAAGATATAAATTATGCTGTACATGATGCTATTACCCTGATATATCTAATAAATGTGTCTTGTTTGTTTGGTGGAAGCGTTCTATAAATTTCTACAAAGAAAGGTACTTTTTATCATTCATTCATTCATTTAAGTATTAATCCAGTCTCTAAGGAATTAAAAAATTATTTAGTTTTGGGAGGCCGAGGCAGGCTGATCACAAGGTCAAGAGATTGAGACCAACCTGGCCAACATGTTGAAACCCCATCTCTACTGAAAATACAAAAATTACCTGGGTGTAGTGCCACGCACGTGTAGTGGCTCACACCTGTAGTCCCACCTGCTGAGGCAGGAGAACTGCTTGAACTTGGGAGGTGGAGGTTGCAGTGAGCTGAGATGATGCCACTGCACTTCAGCCTAGCAACACAGAGAGACTCCAGCTCAATATATATATTATATTATATATTTATATATAATATTATATGTAATATAAAATGTAAACATATATAATATATATTATGTAATTAATGTGAATATATATTATGTTATATATAATATAAAAATATATATCAATATATTATATAAATATATATTTATACATTATTATAATATATTATATAATATATAGATATATAATATATAATATTAATATTTATATAATATTATATATTATTATATATTATATATTAATGATATTATTATATAATATATTATAATATTATTATATATTAATAATATTATAATTAATATATGATATTAATTATAATATTAATATTTATATAATATTATATATTATAAAATATATTTATACTTAGGTAACAAAGATAGCTGTAAAATATTTTCTGCCCTTGTAAATCTCATAAAATCACAAGAGAAGCTCACGACCATGTATAATTAAATGTGAGCATTTGTTGTTTGGGCACATGGGTGTTGCCTGGCAAGGCTGCTTGCCAAATACCTCTCTTTTCTTTTTTTGAGACGGAGTCTCGCTCTGTCGCCCAGGCTGGAGTGCAGTGGTGTGATCTCCGCTCACCGCCTCCCGGGTTCACGCCATTCTCCTGCCTCAGCCTCCCGAGTAGCTGGGACTACAGGCGCCCGCCACCGCGTCAGGCTAATTTTTTTTTTTTTTTTTTTTTTTGTATTTTTGGTAGAGACGGGATTTCACCGTGTTAGCCAGGATGGTCTGGATCTCCTGACCTGTGATCCGCCCGTCTCAATCTCCCAAAGTGCTGGGATTACAGGCGTGAGCCACCGCGCCCGGCCAGTACCCCTCTTTTCTTATGTATGTACTAACAGAGGAGGATTTTTATGCCAATTATATATTTCTCACTTAATACGTCTTGCAGAAGTAGAGGTAGCAGCTACTTCACTGGGTGCTATGACCAGACATGTACCCAGTCTTAACCAACAGGACATTCACCCTTTCCTGTGGCCTCTTACTGTAGACTGAAGAATGTAGGAGAAGTTTGTTTGTTGGGCCATCACAGTGAATGCAGCAGTAATAGCTATGGTAGCTTTAGCTGTGGCATCTCTGGCAGTTGTCTTGGCAGAGGTACTACTGGTGATATCTTGAATAGATTAAACCTATTGTATTTCCTTAGACTGGATTTTTTGCTTTCCAGTATCTGCTAATGTGGGCTTTATTTCAATTTCAAGATTTATGTTTCCTATTGTTTCCATGAGGGTTTCATTTATATCTAAATCCAATGAATCCTCCACCAACAATAAAAAGTAAAAAGGGTGAGAAAGATTACCTATAAAAACCTGCCTATCCAGAAAATAAAAATTACTGGCCCCAAAGAGTAAAATTGTAATTAAAGCAATAGAAACGCCGTCCATGTGGAGCGTAACAGTCCTAACATGTTGTAGTTTTATGTTTTCATTTGTTTTCTTTTCAATTATTCTTTTTTTAATGCATTAAGACATCTAGACCACTTAGAATAAGAGCTGTTGAGTGGCAAACATGCAGTCCGTGTGGGCTATTTTATTATTTATTGGGGTGGAGTCTATAGGGTACCAGCCCAGGTTACAGACCTCCCCTGACTGCATTCATAAACTCTTCCATTGACACAGCTATGTGACTTTGGGCAAGGTACTTAACCTCTCTGTCCTTGAATTTGCTCAAAAGTGAATAAAAAATAGCATCATTCAGCACTGAAGTAGATAATTTATGTAATATTTTTAGAAGAGCTGTGATGGTTAATTTCATGTGTTTACTTGTTTCATGTGTGTACTTGTCTGGGCTATGGACACTCAGATACTGTTAAACATTATTTCTGGATGTGTCTGCAAGAGTGTTTCCAGAAGAGATTAACTTTTGAATCACTAGACCGAGTAAAGCAAATTGCCCTCCCCAATGTGACTAGGCATTATCTAATTCATTGAGTGCTTAAATAGAACAAAAGTCAGATGCAATGAGAATTCACTCTCTCTACCTTACTACTTGAGCTAGGACATTGGTCTTCTTTTGCCCTAGGACTGGGACTCACACTATTACTGTTGTATTGCTTCTCAGACCCTCAGCCTACACAAGCTTTCAGAATTGGACTAGAAATCACAATATTGGTCATCCTGGTTCTTTAGCCTTTGAACTCTGATTGGAACCATATCACCCACTTTCCTGGCTCTCCAGCTTACAGATGGCAGAATGTGAGACTTCTCAGTCTCCATAATCATAGGAGCTAATGTCTCATAAAAATGTATCTCCCCCTATGTTTGTACAGTTGTCCCTCAGTATCTGGAAGATTGGTACCATGGATATTAAAATCCTTAAATACTTAAGATCCTAATATAAAATGTGACAGTATTTGCATACAGTTATGTATATCCTCCTGTATACTTTGAGTCATCTCTAAATTTCTCATAATACCAACTATAATGTAAATGTGCTGCAAGAGTTGTTATACTGTATTCTTTAAGGGATAATGATAAGAAAAAAATGTCTGTATATGTTCAATACAAATGCATTTCTTTTAGTATGTTTGATCCACAGTTGGTTAAACTTACGGATAGGGAGGAACAAGTGTGTGTGTGTGTGTGTGTGTGTCTGTCTGTCTGTCTTTCTTTATATGTGTATACATTATTGGTCCTGTTTCTTTGTAGATCCTTTGCCCCTAAAGGGCAAGAGTGGTTCTATAGGAACACAACTTTAAGAAGGAGTTTTCTAATTGTATTCTGGATTTCCTGGATTTGTCACTCTAATATGATTAGATTTTAAAATGATAATAACTTATATTAGAGTACTCTAGAGAGATAGAAGCAAGAGAACACACACACACACATACACATATATGAATGCATACACATGCAAACATACATACATACAGATAGATACACACACATAATTTATACATATGGGGGAATTGGATCACACGATTATGGAGGCTGAGAAGTCCCTGAGAATTCCCACAGTAGGTCATCTGCAAACTGGAGAACAAAATAAGCTGGTAGTTTGACTCAGCTTAAGTCCAAAGGCCTGAGAACCAGGACAACCAGTAGTGTAACTCTTAATCTGAGGCCAAAGCATAAGAACCTGGAGAACTGTTGATGCAAGTTCAGAAACCCAAAGGCCAAGGAACTTGTATGTTCAAGGTCAGGAGAAGAAGGTTGTCCCTGCTTCAGAGGAGGGAATATATTGGCCTTTCCTCTTCAGTTTTTTTTCTATTCATGTCCTCTGCCAACTGAATGATACTCACCCACATTGGATGAGGGTGAATCTTCCTTACTCAATCCACTAATTCAAATCCCTGTCTCTTTCAGAAACACCCGAACTGACTGATATGGTTGGGCTCTGTGTCCCCATCCAAATCTCATCTTGAATTGTAATCCCAACATGTGGAGGGAGGGATCTGATGGGAGGTGATCAGATCACAGTGGTGATTTCCTCCATGCTGTTATCACAGTAGTGGGTGAGTTCTTCAAGATCTGATGGTTTAAAAAGTGTGGCACTTTCTCCCACTTTCTTTCTCTCTCCCGTCGCCATGTAAGACATGTCTTGCTTCCCCTTCACCTTCTGCCATGATTGTAAGTTTCCTGATAGTCAATTAAACCTCTTTGCTTTATAAATTGTGCAGTCTCAGGTATTCTTTATAGCAGTGTGAAAACGGACTGACACACAGACATCCCCAGAAATAATGCTTTACCATCTATCTGGGTATCCCTTAATCCAGTCAAGTTGACACATAAAAGTAAACATCACAAAATGTTATTTTTTGTAGCAATGATAGCATCAATGATCTGTGGCATGATTTGGCAACAGAAATATCCAAAATATCTCCTTTGAGTACTCCTAATCAACCATTTATAAGAAGCAAGGAGCTGGGACATTGTGTATATAAACAGTTTTAAAAACTGTTTTCAAACATGTTTGGAAAACTAATGGATATCATGAGACTGACCAGTTGCTCCTAACATCACTGGACAAAATTGTGAAAGAAAATAATGAACTCAGAGGTTTGAATTCCTAGCTCAAGTGGCACATAAATGAACCAAAATCTTCTATGTGTGCTTGGAAAGAGATTCTTATCTCCTGTAGCCAGAGGACTGGGATTGTTGAAAATCAAATACAGAATCTCAATATGTGGCTGGCTGAGTAACAACACAAGTTGAACTCCAAGCCTCACAGAGCTTGTGAAGGCATTAATTACAAAATAATGGGATCCTCTCAGTTGTGATGGAGATATATGGGAAGACCCTGACAAAGCAGAAGAAATTGAGCTCGTGGATTCTAACAAGTATTTTCTGCCAGTGGAAGAGACTTCCCCATTCTCAGTGGTATCAACCTCTGCACCCCATCTAAGGGGATTAATCCTTCCTTGCCTGAGAAAACTGTAGTGGCTTTTCCTGAGAAAGTTGTCAGGCAAGACAATGCTTACCTACCTCAGAACCCATCTCCACCACCCCTCTTCACTTCTACACCTATAACTACATTTATTTCCTAGCAGACCCCTAAAGGTAAGATACAACGTGTAACCCATGAGGAGCATACTTATAGAATGCCTTCTTCACCATTATGGTAATTTTACACAGAACTAATTCTGATTCTTTAGTGCTTCATTTCACAGCTTGAAAAAAAAAGTGTGGCAATTGGCCTACATTAATGGAACTGCTCTTATCATGTCTCCCAACATCCGGTAGCTGGCCTGAGGTAGAATGGTGAAATGACTTTTGCAGAATCAGTTATAGTGCCTTCTATCTGGCACTACCACTGCATGAGTTGAGAAATAGGTCTCCTTCCCTTGGAGTGAAACTTATACCATCAGCACCTCATGTTCTCAGATATCAGGACTGGAACTAGAAATTATATCACTGGCTTTCCTGTGTCTTCAGCAGATTGTATGTGGCAGATTTTGGAACTTCTCAACCACCATAATCATATGAGTCAATTCCTCATAATAAATCTCTTTATATATAAATATAAATCTATACATTTCCTACTGGCTTGTTGGTTCCATTTCTCTAGAAAACCTTGACTAGTTCAAAAAGGTTGACATATACTAATAATATACAAACATTGAATGCTATCTAGTTCTTGTTTAATTAAATTTTTATCTAGTATTTTCCAATAAATAAATTTAAATTTAATAGTGACATGACATATATTTAATATCTTGTTAATAATAAAAATATGTATATTTTTTCATGTTTTCTTTGACTAGATCTTTATGTATATTTTACATACTTTGTTATGTTTTGTTCTACAAGTCCTTAATTTATAAATAGTTATTATGATTTTGATTTCCTCTCAGAGCAAATAGAGTTTTATAGATGAGATTTATATTATAATTTTCTAGAGGTTATTGCATGTGGTATTAAGCTTATTAATTTCTCAAGTTACTGCACTGAAGCCAGAGACTGTGGTCTCTTTCTAATTTTAGTAATTGATTATAGTTTATTTATAGCCTTGAGAACATCAATTTTGAATGCTTTCTGAATATGTGAGAAATCTTTACATGTCTATTTGGTCTAATTTATAAATTTCCACATAAACTTATTAACTCAGGCTTATTAATTATGTTCTTCAAAATCTGTATCATTTCTGATATTATATTATTTTGTCAGATGAATTAAAATTTACACTTATATTGTAAGATGCTGTATTAATCATGTTCCTGTGATACAAAAATGGTTTGTGTTCACATTATTATATATTGTGCATTTACCATCATAGAACAATCCTTTTTTTACTGAATTTAATTTTCCCTTGAATTTTCCTGAAATATTGATATGAACATGCCTCCTTTTTTTTTGTCATGAATGGGCTCTTTACCAGTGTGCCAGTGGGAATACTCTCAGCAGAGCCAGGCTTCATGGAAAGGAATAAAATGGGGGTTATGGACTTATTCGGAGCTTTAGAGAACAGTCATGTTCTAACCAAGTATTCCTGAAGTGAATGGTTCATTATTCTACGTGGCCAGCAGTGATGCCCAATCACTGTTTCTCGTACACAGAAATGACAATTTTCTACATTAATGTCACCTACACAGTTTAACATTATCTACGGCTGTCAATGTACACGGACTGCTTATCAAATTTGCTGGGCATAGTGCAAAATGAAAACACATGGTCCCTTGTGCAAAGATTCTTAAAAATTTCAAGATGGCAACAGTGGAATATTGAACCAAGCGTGCAGTCCCTTTAAGTGTGTGGACCTGTGTGACTGCAATGAATGTATGCCTACTGTAGCTGCCTCTGATTGTACCTTCTGATTTTCAGTAGTAACATTGCCATCTTCTCCCTGAATCACTTCAGAAGAAACAATGGGGAGCAGGAGGAAACCCAGTAATTTTCTTCCCAGTCATTGATTTTAAGTTTTAACATGTGGTAGCTTAAATTCAATGGAGCCGAAGACATAGTTGAAGTACTATAGTCATAATAACCCATGAAACTACTACACTTTTTATTTATTTTATAGCATACAGAGGATTACTTTCTGTAACATACCTTCAGGTTAAAAACTGAAGGAATTAATAATAATAAAAGCATCTGGAATTTAGAGGAGATACAACTTACGAGCGCATAAAATATCTTTTATTACCTGTAATGTTACTTTGCTTTTACTATCAATATTGCCATGTAAGGCATTTTCTTAGTTGTATTATTATGGGTATTTTTGTTTTTGTCATTGTTTATGATGTGCTAATATTTATCAATGTTATTTATTTGAATTGTATTTCAAAAACTATTATATGATGCGGATGATTGATGATTTGAGAACTAAATGTACATTATCCATGAATTATTTACATTAAAATTACATACATGCAAGAATCAATGGACTCTGAGTCTCAGTTATAAAGTTCATAAATTAATTATGTTTTCATTTACTCATTCTGTGGTGTTTGTTCATATCATTTT
Organism: Theropithecus gelada; assembly: GCF_003255815.1. Lineage (NCBI taxonomy): Eukaryota > Metazoa > Chordata > Mammalia > Primates > Cercopithecidae > Theropithecus > Theropithecus gelada. The sequence goes on along the minus strand of NC_037673.1, from coordinate 28,079,669 downwards.
ATTTTAAATAATCTGTTGACGAATCTTTTGCAATTTCAAGGCTAAAAGAAAATTTATTTCCACTTCTCAATTTAATTATATTACTTAGTTTTAAAGTCTAAATGCATCATAACTCAAAGTTAATTGCAGAGGCTTTTTGTTAAATTATTTCAACATATTCTGTTCTTTATATTTATAAGCTCTTTTACCTTGCTTGTATTTAAGATATCAAAGCAGCCTTAAAAGCTTATTACAAATGATAGCTTTTTCACTTAGATTAATCTGCTACTATGATACAAAGGGTGTTTTATTAAAATTTCATTTTCTTCTATCAGCACTTGTATTAGTAATTTAAATTTGGTCACAGAGTAATCAATTAAAGTAAAGCATGCTGTGTGAACACTAAACCTAACACATTAATTTAATCTATTTTGGCTACTCCTGCTGTCTCACAAATCATTTCTATGGTTACAAGGCGTTTGTCAAAGTTTCTAATGGAAAAACATCCCATGATGGCAAGGCCTTTACTAAATAAAGGTAAGATTTATGGATGATAACAATATTTGAATTAAATTTCGATAACTTAAGTGGCATTTTTCTAATACCACAGAACACATACAATAAAAACAAGCTATCTACATTAAAATCTAATTTTAAATTACTACAAAAAATGGCAGTGGGAGATTAATCATAGGAGCTGTACAAATGATTCTATAAGAAAAGCATATAATTTAATTAACTCTCTGCTTTGCCAAAGATAGTGAAGTGGCAAAGCAAATCTTAGAGCTGGCATATAAGTGGGATTGTGTCCAAATACCACCTTCTCCTTTGGGACTGGATCTTTTTCCATGTTCCTAGTGAGGATTTGTTAATTTTCAGCAGAATAATAGAACAAATGACTTTACAAACAATTCTGTCTACAATCACAGAAATCTGATATAAATTCTTAAAATTATAAACTGAACATAAACTTTGGTAAATGTACTCATGTTATAAGGAATTTACCTTCACACAAAAAGAGATCTGGTCTTTGCCCTTGCCTTTTGGAACAGAATCCCCCTGGAATATAATGCCAGACAGCTGTGTCTTTGTGTGGGGTGGTTGCTGGTCACACTGGATTAGGCTGGGGTGTGATCAGGATAGAAATGACCAACAGCGTAATAAAGGACAGGGCTTTGACTCATACAGCATCATTTGAATTAGTTCAACCAGGTGAGCAATTAAAGACTTAGGAACAACTGATTACTGAAGTTGAGGTGAGCTTCTCTGTTTGGCAGTAGTCTGTGGGTATTACTACACTTTGATAGAGTAACACCTCCTGACTCCACAGGGAGAAGACAATGAAAGCTCTGCATTTGGCTCTTCCCAGACTCTGCCCTATTAGCTTCATTCTTTGACTGATTTTATTCTGTATCTGTTTCCTATAATAAATCATAACCATGAATATGATAACCTATAGTGGGTTCTTGGAGTCCTTGTAGTGAGTCTCTTGGATTTGCAATTGATGTGAGAAGGGAAGGCGGTCAGGTATTGTTGAAGACTGTGTTTCTTCTAACTTTCTAGTTGCCCTAATCTCTCACAATACTACACAGTGCATTGGAGAAAAAAATAAACACAAAAATGTTCTTTTATCTGACTCTTGACAAGTAAAGAACCTGAAATAAATTGATAGAAAAAAATCATGAAAAAATGGACAGATAACTATATGCATAAAATAAGTGTATGTTAAAGAAAATGCAACAAGTATTTCCAGTGATTTTAATCATGCCATCTAAAGAATTTTAAACTGCATATTTACCTTTAGAAACCTACAAGCTTGAAACTTTAAAACTCCTGTTATCTTATTGGAATTTTTTTTTTTTTTTTTTTTTTTTTTTTGAGATGAAGTCTCACTCTGTCTCCCAGGCTGGAGTGCAGGGGTATGATCTCGGCTCACTGCAACCTCTGCCCCCTGGGTTCAAGCAATTCTCCTGCCTCGGCCTCACGAGTAGCTGGGATTACAGGCTTCTGCCACCACACCTGGCTAATTTTTGCATTTTGGGTAGAGATGGGGTTTCACCATCTTGGCTAGGCTGGTCTTGAACTCCTGACTTCGTGATCCATCTGCCTCAGCCTCCCAAAGTGCTGGGATTACAGGAGTCTGATTGGAAATTTTAATGTGATAAATACGCTGCTCTTGAAGCTCAGTTTTTTATTTCCTTTACCTCTATTTTGTTAAACTGTTGTAAACTTCAGCTGAACGAACTCTCCATGGCCAACTCATGAACTTACTCCAGAATTGCCATTAATATCTCACTTTTGACTACAGTCAGAAGTCTTCAATTGCATTGTATTCTCACTTGTTTTTGAGCCGGATGAAATTTACAGTCATTGAGCAGCTCACAGCAAATTTTGCTTTTTTCCATAATTACCCTAGGTACATGGTGCATAATTTAATTGGCTTTTTTATTAGCATTCTTCGTTCTCTCCTTCATCCTTTGCCTCGGCATAAAAATCCCCCCAAATTGTATATATAGTCCCAGGAACCTCCTTCTTTCTTAATTCAAGCCTATTATTGTTCTCTAAACGGAAAGGCATAATTGCTCACATGCTTTGTTTTGTGTGCTGTGCTAGGCACCGGGGATACAATGCTAACCATGATGGACACCATTACTGCCCTTAGCATAAGCCATCTGGGAAAGAAAAGGAAAAAAATATAAAGCCTGGTTGTAAACTCTGAAAAGGGTTAAGTAGAGAAAATACATCAGGGTGATCTAACAAAGTCAAGGACAACAGAAATGTCAATGACTACTTCCCAAAGAATGTGCAGTCTAAGCAAGATTCACTGGCAGCCTTTAACATCAAGTTTTAAAACACAGTTCTAGTCAATTAGCCAAGCTCTGAGAAACATTTGCTTTTACTCTTATTCCTATGTATTCTTTGTTTTCTTTTTCCATTCTGAGAATATCGATAATAAACTTCATCTACTTTTTTCTTCAGCTTTATTGATGTATAATTGACACATTATATATATATATATTTTTTTAAGTGTAGAACTTGATATTTTGGTAAATATAACATTGTGTAATAATCATCACAATCAAGCTAACATATGTATCACCTCACATACTGACTTTATCTGTGTATGTGATGGGAGGTTTATTCTCAGCAGACTTTAAGTAAACAATACAGTATTTTTAGTGGCCACTGTTCTGTACATCAGATCTCCAAAACATATTCATCTCGCATAACTGAGACTCTATAGCCTTTGATCAACGTGTCCCGACTTTACCCATTCTCTAACTCTGCATTCACTCTCCAAATAATTGCACTCTTACTTCCCCTTTTCAGTGTTCCACTGAAACTATTCTGACATCTTCACGCCTCTGACTGTATTAGCTCTTGGAAGTATTTTAGGTATGCATTTATTCATTCACAGATTGTACATCTAGAGACACATATGTAATCTTTTAACAAAAAAAGTAGTTGAAGTTGACTCTTTGGTTCTACTATTTCTGAAAAAGAAAAAAATATTGATTTCTTAAAATATAATGTTAATTTCCATAATATTACTTTCCCAATTCTTCTTTTAATTCACTTATTTTCCCTATTTTATTTCCTTAGCTTCCTTGTGTTGTCCTTGTCCCGGTACTTCTTACCTTAGTCTTCCTGCAAATAACTAGTGCTTTTAACTATGTATTTTAAAATATTGACTCATTAATCAATACCTCTAATGTTATTTTATCCAGCTTTCTCTCGCTCTTTCTTTTTTCCTTTTTTTTTTTTTTTTTTTTTGAGACAGAGTCTCGCTCTGTCGCCCAGGCTGGAGTGCAGTGGCGCCATCTTGGTCTCACTGCAAGCTCCGCCTCCCAGGTTCCCGCCATTCTCCTGCCTCAGCCTCCAGAGTTGCTGGGACTACAGGCGTCCGCCTCCAAGTCAGGCTAATTTTTTGTATTTTTAGTAGAGACGGGGTTTCATCATGTTAACCAAGAAGGTCTCCGTCTCCTGACCTCATCATCCGCCCACCTCGACCTCCCAAAGTGCGGGGATTATAGGCCTGAGCCACCGCGCCCGGCCCCAGCCATTTTTTTCAAACTGCTTGCTAGATCTTCCCACCTTGATGTCCAATAAAAATCACATATTTAGCATGACAAAAGCAAAACATATGTGTGTACATTATATAACAGATAGCTTAGTATATGCATGTTTTTATTTATCTCTAGCAAATTTATTTATTATTTGTGTTCCCTACAGCTGCATTAAGGAAGTTTTATAGTTTTACTGATATCTAACTTGTCTCCTCAGTGAATACTTGGTAAGTTACAATTATGAGTAATAATCAAGTTTTCTGTTTCTAAAGATATAAAAGTTTGAGAGAATAAAGTAAGAAATGACTAGAACTAATTATTAAAACGTAAAATGCCTTATATGTTGAAGTATAATGAGGGGAGCTGAGAAAGCAGTAAGAAAATAATATTGTTTTAATTTCATCATTTTTACTTTATATTCAGGGGATACATGGGCAATTTTGGTAAATAGCTATATTGTGTAATGCTAAGTGAGGTCTGGGGTAAGATTGATCCTATCACCCAGGTATGAAGCACAGTGCCCAAAAGTTAGTTTTTCAATTCTTTCCCTTCTCTCTTGCTCCCCTCTCTGGTGGTCCCCAGTGTCCATTGTTTCCATCTTTATGTCAGTAAGTACCCAATATTTAGGCCCCATTTATAAGTGAGAACATGCAATATTTGGTTTTCCATTCTGCATTAATTTGCATAGCATAATGGCCTCCAGCTGCATCCATATTGCTACAAAAGACATAATTTTATTATTTTTGTTTTGCAGCAGGATAGTATTTCATGGGGTGTATATACTACATTTTCTTTGTCCAAACCACCATTTTGGGCACCTACGTTGATTCCATGTCTTTGCTATTGTGAATAGTGCTGCCATGAACATGTGAGTGCATATGTCTTTCTGGTGGAATAATTTGGTTTCTTTTGGCTGTATACCCAGTAGTAGGATTGCTGGGTTGAATGGTAGTTCTGTTTTTAGTTCTCTGAGAAATCGCCAGACTGCTTTCCACAGCGGCAGAACGAATTTACATTCCCACCAACTGTGTATAAATGTTCCCTTTTCGCCACAACCTCACCAACATCAGTTGTTTTTTTGACTTTTTAATGATAGCCATTCTGATTGGTGTGAAATGGTATTTTATCATGGTTTTGATTTTCATTTTTCTTATGATTAGCAATGCTGAGCAATTCTTCATGTGTTCGTAGGCTGCTTACATGTCCTCTTTGAGAAGTATCTGCTCATGTTTTTTGCTTACTTTATAATGGGGTTATTATTATTATTATTATTATTATTTACTTATTGAATTCTTTAAGTTTCTTATAGGTTCTGCATATTAGACCTTTGTTGGGTATATAGATTGCAAATTAAAAATATTATTTTTAAAAATCCTAACAAGGAATTTTTCAGAGTTGCAAGATATCCATCTTCATAATGAAAAACTAACTTTCCCTAGATCCAGGAATGCTATGTTCTTTCCTAAATGAAGCATCACAAATTCTCATAGCACTGTGGGTAATTTGAAATATGTTGAGGACATCTGGGGATGGAATTAAGATAGTGAGAGGAGGTCTCTAGATGTTGTCTAATGTCTCCTGTGGAGGGATGGGCTGCATATCATTCTCAGTGGAGATCAATAATGTAAAAATAAATATGTGAACTAGAGAATATAAGAGTATATACACCTATGGCAATATATCAATATATGGGACTCTTAATATTTTAGCTACTCTTTATTAATGGAATATTAAAAACAATTCTTAATAATAGTTTTCCTTTTGATCTATTTTTTATTTTTTCAATATATAAGTTTTGTTAATCTTCTGTGTCTTTCTCCTACTCCCACCCCGCCTTCAGGAGCTGTGTTTGGTGGATATATTAGGCTTTTATGATTATATGGAGAAAGTAACTTCTTGATGCCATGACTTACATTCAAGTTCTTATCCCACAATAAGTAAAAAAAAAATATTTTCTATAAAATATATTTCTCATCAATTTTAATTTAACAGTGAGAAAACAGGGGATAAATATATACTCTAAATTTATATTACAGGTTATTTAATATTTGTGCAGTCTGTACTAAGATGTAATTGCACAGTCTTGTGATTACACATGATCTTTTGATAGCTCAATTTCAGTGTAAATATTGAAACAAAAATCAAATGTAGAGCTTCTTTTACATTCAAATTTATATCACTTTTTAAACAGCTATTGAATGGAATTGTTGAATGAATTATTTCTCACTCATGTAAAATAGGAATGTAAGACTCTAGTGAAATCACACATTTTCACAGCAAAATGCATTTTTTGACATCTGAACATCTGAGGAAATATACATACATATAAGCACTTTAATTCAGTGACATAAAGATAAGAGTTTTTTTGTGGTGGTGGTGTTTGTTTTTTTTGAAACAGAGTCTCACTGTGTCATCCATGCTGGAGTACAATGACATGATCTCAGCTCACTGCAAACTCCGCCTCCCCGGTTCAAGCAGTTCTCCCACCTCAGCCTCCTGAGTAGCTGGGATTACAGGCATGTGCCACCACACCAGACTGATTTTGGTATTTTTAGTAGAGATGGGGTTTCACCATGTTGTTCAGGCTGGTCTTGAACTCTTGACCTCAGGTGATCCACCCTTCTCAGCCTCCCAAAGTGCTGCGATTCCAGGAGTGAGCTACTACTCCCATCCCAAGTTAAGAGTTTTGAGTACTCAGAAGAAAATTCAATACATTTAATTTGTATTTAGCATAACCCAAAGTTTACCTGTCTCTAATAATTTAAATAAAGACATTTTCTTTAGTTTTCTATTAGTCTATATTCCTATAGTCATAAATGCTTCAGAAACATTTGAAAAATTACAAAAACAAATGCTTACTGAATTTTTTACTCAGAATAAGGTGAATCCATAGATCAAGTTGGGAAGAACTGATGCCTTACAAAACTGAGTCATTAACTACACGAACATGGTACATCCTACCATTGGTTTAGTTTGTCTTAAATTCATCCAATAACATTTTCTTGTTTTCTCTTAAAGATTTAAAGATATCTTTTACTCTAGATATTCCCCAAAATATCTGACATGCTTGAATGTTATTTTAAATTTTATAATTTCCTAAAGGTTAACTTTCCAACTGTGATTGGCCTTTAGAAATATAATTGATTTCTCAATATGCAATGACCTTCTTAAATTGACAGCCCAGTTTGTACTGGATCAGCTTTGTCTGAGAACACAATAACGCTGTCAAAATCCTGAGACCAAGAGACTTGATCAAACCCTAGCATGGCTTCTAGCAGCATACGGCCATGTTCCTCGGTGACCCTAGCATTCCATTAAAATGTCTGCCTAAGAAAGATCTACACTGCCAGGGAACTTACTATTTATTTGTTGTAGCTGATACCTGACAAATGGCCTCCCTGGAGCATTTACTTAAAACCTTTTGCCATTGTAAATGTGTATTTTTTACAACTCAGAGATATGTCTCTCAAAGGTGTAAGAGCCTTTTATTTATTTATTTATTTATTTATTTATTTATTTATTTTTTGAGACGGAGTCTCGCTCTGTCGCCCAGGCTGGAGTGCAGTGGCGCCATCTTGGCTCACTGCAAGCTCCGCCTCCCGGGTTCACCCTATTCTCCTGCCTCAGCCTCCCAAGTAGCTGGGACTACAGGCGCCCGCCACCTCACCCGGCTGTTTTTTTGTATTTTTAGTAGAGACGGGGTTTCACTGTGTTAACCAGGATGGTCTCAATCTCCTGACCTCATGATCCGCCCTCCTCGGCCTCCCAAAGTGCTGGGATTACAGGCGTGAGTCACCACTCCCGGCTGCCATTTTTTTTTTTTTTTTTGAAATATAATCGTGGGGAAGACAGGACCTCTATCTTCCAGTCTCTGTGGGAAGCTGGATTTCTCACTTCGATAACTGCCAGCTAGTAGACACAGCTGGCCTCATCACATTCACATTGACCATCCTTTGTAATTTTTCACTTCTTTGAATCTACTGAACCTCTGCTATCTCCCTTCCATCAGTTTTCTTTTAGAATGTCCAGTCCCCTCTGCAAAATTTGGGATGCAGCTCAGCTCTTTCCCTACTGTCGGTAGTTACTGAATAAAATCTGTTCTCACTGCTTTAGCTAATGTCTAGCTCTGTTAATTTCTGACATATTAAACAGGAAATGTATTGGAATCTTGTGGCTTTGTTTGGATTATAAATGGCTGAAAAACTTTTTTTGTGATGCATAGAAGGTAGAGTTAAAGCAGCAGTCATCATTTCCTGAAGATCATTATTATTTGACGTAGTGACATACAGGAAGTTTTCAGGTTGCCTTGCTGTTCTGTTGACAGTCAGATATTCCTCCTAATTGCCATCCCTGCTGAGCATAGAAGCCCCAAGCTCACCATTGAATACTCGACTGTGACCATAGAAATGTACAGAGGCAACGTATTTCCATAGGCTATTCTACAACTTCTACATATCCCCACTCCAGTGGCAGTATGTACTTGGTGTCCTAGATTCTCCGTTACTTACTAACTTACCTACCTATGCCAATGTTCCTTGAGTTTTGTTACCAAATTTTCGTCTAATTTTTCTACTTCGGGTTCTTCTACTTTCCTAGCTTCTGATACGGTTTTTGAGATTTTATATTATGAATTCCTTATTCCATAATATTTATACTGGCTCTACTTTCTTGGACGAATCCTATCAAATACAGTTAATAGTGCTAGAGTTATGGTGTTACTGTATAAAAATCTAAGATATTTTACCTTGCATTGACTATAAAAAAAATACAACTGCCATTGAATGTTGGAAAGACAGTAAGAATATTGTTATTAGGGACTGAAAATAAGGTGGGCCATATTATGTATGGAAGAATGTTTTGCAACACTATCTATTTAATATGGAAGGTAGATAATATATCTAAATGAGTACTTTTGTGGGATTGGAAAATGAAACTATTTCTCGTTATCAGCTTCTTTAGCAGAGGAAGAAAAATAATTCTAGCATAAGGAAAGGCCTAGGCGTCAGAAGATGTCTAATCAAAAGCACTGACCGTAAAACATCAAGGTAAACTCAACATTATAGACAGAGGACCCTTTAAAAAGCATTTTACTTTAAAAAATCAACAACGAAAGAATTGAATTATAAATTCACTTAACTATTCAAAAGGACTCCAAGTATCAAAATGGCATGTAATTCAGTAGCCTGACACATAGCCCAAAGTAGACAGTGGTCTATCGCAGAAAGATTTATTGTTATGCCTTTTGTTAAAGGACATAATGCTGATAAGATTCATAGATTTAAAAATGTATAGCATTTTCAGAATTACATAAACAGAAGAACTGCTAGTTTGGACTCAAAGGGACAGTGACACTTTAAAATATAAAAACGTCATTGGGCCAGCAAAACATAGGAAATAAGCTGAGAAAACTTCTCAGTCGAAGTGTAAGTCTTTTCTTTGTTGAAAAAAAATAGACAGTAACATATAGCTAAGTGCCCAGTCATTGGAGCAAAATACCTAAAAGAGGAATTCCCAAGGATCAGAGCTTGACCCTAACATTACCTTCCCTCGGAGAAAGGGGAATTGGCAACATGTGCCTGACTCAGTTTCAAACTTGCTGTGAAACAATGGCTGCTATGTGTTTTCAGATTCATTTTCTTAAAATAACAACAAAAAAGGAAGAATGTCTGCTACAGATACTGTTCTCTATCTCTACTGGCCTTAATGGTGGCTTCCGAAAAGATATATCCACATCTTAATTTCCAAATACTGTGAATATTATTTCTTATGACAAAAAGGTAGTATTAGTTATTTATAGCAAATGACATGATTAAGTTAAGACTTTTGAAAGGAGGAACTTCCATTATATTGTCTAGGTGTGTTGTAAATGCCATCACATATGTCCTACAAACAGGAGGCAGATTAAGATGAGAGAGACAGACACACACATGGAAAATAAATGCAAAGTAAGAAACAGGAAATGCAAGGCAAGCCAAGTAATGTTGAAAGCCACCAAAAGCTTGAAGATACAAGAAACAAATTATCCCCTAGAACCTTCAGAGGGAGCATAGCCTTGCCTTAACTCAGGCTTCTAGTTTCCACAGCTGTTAAAGAAGGAATTTATGTTGTTTTAAGCCACCACGCTTGTGGAGTTTGTAACAGCAGCTGAAGAAAACTCATGCACTGTCTCACATTGTATATTGGGTGTGTGGTTATTTTACATGACTTTTTCTTAAGTCACAGATTTCTGCCCCTGAGGTTCCGTATCCAAAGTTTTACACACAAAGTCTTGGTTTAGATAATGAGATTTTGCGCTGACGGTCTGAGCTTGTGCCATGGTTGGATAAAAATTTGAAGCTTCAGGGCATATTTTGCATATAGAAATTACCTAATTAGTTTTTAAACAGAGAGCATTCTGTTGCAAATTAAAGAATTAAAGATGGCCCCCAATTTTTTGCCACTCCTCCAAACCAGAGTTGGAGTCTATTTCTTTTTCTCTCTCTTTTTTTTTTTTTTTTTTTTGTAGGGGAGGGAGTCTCGCTCTGTTACCAGGCAGGAGGGCAGTGGTATGATCTCAGGTCACTGCAGCCTCTGCCTCCCAGTTTCAAGTGATTCTCCTGTCTCAACCTACCAAGTAGCTGGGATTACAGGAGTGTGCCACCACACCCAGCTAATTTTTGTATTTTTAGTAGAGATGGGGTTTCACCGTGTTGGCCAGGATGGTCTCGATCTCCTGACCTCTTGATTCGCCCACCTTAGCTTCCCAAAGTTCTGGGATTACAGGCATGAGCCATCGTGCCTGGCACCTTTTTCTCTTGAACTATGACATTGTCATTAGAATGACTGGTTTCCTGTGAAATGTTTTCTATTCTGTATTTCCCAATTTTATGATGTTTAAGATTCTTTTCTATGTTACTGTTCTTCTTATTCAACTTGTCTGTTGGATATTCAAAGTTAATGAAAATCAGATAAGTATGCTTTTCTTATGAATTTGCCATTGAATCATGGAGAAAGTAATTATATAATCTCGCACTGGCATGCACGTGTGCTATGGAATAACAATGGAATACAAGAAACGTATGTTCTAAAAACGTACAATACAGAGATTGAATTTGGTTATGGTGATCAGGATGTTTTTTACTGAGAATGTGACTCTGACAGTTAATGATTCAAATTTATCTTGGTGGAGATAAAAGAAAAGAACTATCTAAAGAGGGAGCAACATATGGAAAGGCAAATGGATCCACAAATCTGAAACAGGACCTCTACAGCTAGAACTAAGAAAGTTCGGGATATAGAATGAGACTGGAGAAATATGTTAGCCCTAGACCTTAAGGCCTTAGAAAGACATGTTAAGAAACATTTTGTAAACCCTAAAAGCAATGAGAAATTGTAAAATGATCTTAAACTAAAAGTGAAGAATGAAGTTTGTTTCATGAATAGTGTTTTTATTTCAGTGAATATTGTGTTTAAAGTTATGCCAATTAGGTGAAAGCTGATGTCAGTTTCGACAAATGTGTTGGATAAAAAGTGGAGTTCAGATGCAGGAACTATTTAAATGTTAACAGAGAATACTCTTGGTCAGATAATTTCAACAAAGTTTGAAGCAGATTACGATCACAAGAATATTCCCTATAGTTAGTATCCTGATAAAATCAATTCTTTTTCATTGATAAAGCCAAAATATACTGCCACAGCCTATGATTTAAATTTTTCTTTTAAGGTATGTAACTTCTAAATATATATTTCCTGAATATATATAATGCCAACTAAAATATAATATTATAAAAATAGAAATTATTTATTGATTAAAATATACATTAAAAAGTAAACACTCTGGGAGTAAGTAGAAAAATATAAATTATTAAACTAAAAATGTTCTTGAACTTGACTGACATAATTCATTTCACCAGTGATCAGAATAAATTTTAAATAACTAAAATTTTGGAAAATTTCACTGCCTATCTAACATAAGTGTTGAAAAAAATGAATACATTCATGATTACACTATAAATTCTAGTGATATTTTAAGCATATTTATGATAATAAGTGATTCAGTCTCAATTTTCTCTTACTTTAGAGAGGATATAAATTTAGTTTTTGAGGTCTTCTAAGGACAAAATTATTAAAAACGAAGACACTGATTATATACTAGTGTTCACAAATTTTAACCTTTGTAAATTTTGTGTATAAATGACCTTTTTCCCTAGCTGTTGGGACATTGAGCTTAAATGCCACATATTAAAAAAAATTTTGGAATCTATCAAGATTACTAAGTAGAGTGTTATCTATATGGAATTGTCATGTAAAATACATGTTTCCACAGGTTAAGTTCTGCCACCAAATTGTTGTTTCAGACCATCTTCCTGGAAAAGAATAGAATAAATTACTGAAGAAAATGGTTGTGTGAGTGAACTTTTTAATTATGAAAATCGAGAAGCTTTACAAAAACTAGTAGTTCCAGATCTTTTTTAAAATGTCAATATCTGAGCCACATAACTGTTAAATTTTAAACAGGAGTTTCCCTCAACTTATTTCTCAGGCACACTGTGTGTAAATCTGGAAAAGATGAACAAATAATGCAGGTTTTTATCACATGAAGAATGAGGCAAAGGTTTAGTCGATGTTTATTGGCCGCATTATTCATATTCAACAATTGATATATGTTTGTATTACAAACTGATTATTTTACTTTTTTACATAGACAAAGTCGCCACAACACATATACATAAAAATATACATCCAGCCTACTCGTATGTAAAAAAATTTGTTTTTTACATTAAAAATCATCATTAGTTGACCTACTTATCTATACGAAAAGAGATGCTTATGCATGGATTCACAGAAGTCGTTAAATGTATTATGTCTTAAAGGATCCTGTGTGTGTGTGTGTGTGTGTATATATGTATGTATGTGTGTGTGTGTGTATATATATATATGTAACTTCATTTGATTGATCAAAATTGTTTTAATTTTAAAATCTTGGCATAGAATTGTGGGATTAATTTGACAGCAAAAGTAATTCAAATATTATTTTCTCTACAATTATTTTGTATAATAAGGATGAGATGTGTTTTGATTGCTAGATTATGTTCATCTATTACAAAAAGTTTTAGAAGTTCTCATGTCCTTTTAGCTTCGCAGTGTTAAAAATTGGAATTAACGATCTGATATCATTTTTTAAATGTGAAACTTCTCTAAAATAGCATGTACTATCATCATGTTAGAATCTTATCTAATCTAGCCATAGTTAGTCAAGATGAGAAGGTAGAGAAAAGTCTATTGTTCCATTTAACCATTGTCATAGTAACAAACTCAAATATACTACCATGCTGTGCCTAAAAAAATAAGAAATTTAAATTTAATGTTAAATAAATGCAAAATGTATTTAATGGCCATATATCTGTAGCACATGTACGATTAAACAGTAATTATTAAAATATTTATACACAAATATATATATTAGTTTATAATTGTAGAACATTTAACTTCTATTTTATAAGATATTTAACTTTTTTTTTTAAATAAGGAAAATGCAACTCCTTGGCTGTCTCTTATTTGTATGTATTAGTGTGAACATAAGTCAGAATTACTGCAGTCAACCCAATTTACTCACAGGAGCAGGTTTCCCAGTAGTAATTGTGTCTCCACTGGAAATGCAACGTGGCATATAGTTTGAGTGACCCATGCTTGCTTCTGATATGTCTTCCCACTTTTTTGTTAGACTATCAGAAATTTGGGAGAAAAAAATTAATTCTGGATATTTTCTTCACTTTCCTAGGGAAAAAAAATATTTATTCTCATTTAATGTGCTTGCCCTCTCTTCTTGAAATTATAAGTTAATTCCAATTCAGAACAAAAAGAAAGTAGTCTCTGGAAGAATTTTAATTATTTCCAAATGCCTCTCCAGCATATAAATGCTTAACTGTGTGACTTTTCCATTTATGGGCTGTGAGAAATAAACAGCTGGGATAAACAGCAGGCATTTCAAGATATTTTATTTATTTCTCAGCAGAAGTTTAAGCATATGTCATAATGATGGCATTTACATCATAATATATGTTGCTTCTTACAGCTCTGCAAACCCATCAGAATCTGCACAAATGACTGCGGAATGGTAGAATAAGAAGAGTCTATCAAACAGACTTCCATCTGCTTCGATTCCAAAAGTTCAACCTTTATTATAAACTAAGCAACTGAAAATCAAAGTTCTGAAAACTTAATTGCTTTCCTTAAATCTTAGTTTCACTTTAACTTTTAGAATGATCCAATATGCCATGATATAGGAATTTACATTTTGTGTTGTAATTTTCTTTTCCTCAATATCCCGTTGCCTGTTGTCTTCCTGATATTTAATCAATGACATTTATTACAATGGAAAAATTATATACCAGTGAACATGAAATGGTCAATGTCATGTTAACTCCATAATGAAACCACTCTTTTGATAATTTGATTTGGTATAAAAAGAAAAAGGAGCGAGTTTTGAATAATTGTAGGTTGTGTGAGCATATTCAGGACAGTCCTTGGAGAGTTGACCATATCATAATCTTTTATTAGACCATAGACTAGACAGAACCTAGTGTAGGATGTAACTGTAGGATATAATATGTCATCATATTATGTCAAAAAAGGGGGGAAGGCCTTTTTTTTTTTTTTTTTACCCCAGTTCAGAGGATTATAGGAAGGGAGATACTGATATTTTTTCAGACGTTTTGGGTTTGCCATGTTCCATTTAAACTCCTAGAAGACTGCTTCACAGATTGGTCCTGAGGTTTCATGCAGTAAAGGAGATGTAACAAAATGAGACAGTGGTTCTGAGCAGCACTTCTCCTGACTCTCCATGAACTGCTCACAGTGTAAAAGAAACCCAGCCTCTGAGGCTGAGAAACAGAAAAACAAGCTAAATGGTTGGGAGTTTTCTATATGCATTTACTGTAGTGGGTAGCTCACTCTGTTGTTAGATGAAGAAATTCTGGGCAGTTTTCCTGGATGGTAACTAAAGGAGAGTCACAGCAAGAAATGTGGTTTAGATGCTTAACTCTAGAGAAAGCTAAAGTGGGATCAAGTCACTAAGGGCAATATAAAGAGCCTGAAATTGTCAAAGTGTAGATCATGACTTCCCCTGTCATTGCATTCATCAGTAGATGACAAGAGAGAACCAAAACCACCCCAGGGCAGAAACTAGCAGCAGTTTCCAACCAGCCCCAGACCTGCTGCTCTCCATCAAAGATGGCCAGTGAAACCAGCCTAACACCTTCACTTGTCATGTTCTTAGGATAGTAAATATTAAATGTTGCCTTCTAAAAAACCATGATTGGAATGAGAAATAAAACATGTCAAACAAGATTCCCTTACATAGGGGATCTTCAGCTGAGGATGTTCGGAGATTTCTAATTCTGAGTGTGAAAAAAATAAGTGTTTTCAATCATCTCTAAAAGAAATTTAACATTTCTATTAATTTGTAATGTAAGCAATAAAACACAATAGTATAGTTATATTTGCAATTTAGTCACCATTGGATATCATAGAAATTTTTATATTGTATTACACTGTTGCAGATATAAATTATCGTTTATGATCATGACTACTTCAAAGTTAGATAATCATTAGAACTTCTGCTAGCTTCTGCTATTTACTTCATTGATGAGGAATCACATGTATTACTATATTACTTTTTAAGGTTTTGAGAACTATATTTCAGAATGATAATTTTGCTTTGTAATACTTTCTCTTAGTGTTGTATTTTTATGAAAGGCACTATTCGGAGAGTGCGTCAATAGGAGTCACGGCTCTGCCAAATTGGCCTGTGGCATTAAAGAACAAAATAAGACAAAAATAGATAACATGTACTTTCCAGTGACTTTGCAATGACGAGTTATTATGTCATGAATGCTTACAAATTGAAAGAGTTTAAACCTGAGATGACTGAGGTATTAAAGTTGTTTAAAAAGTTAAATTCATAGAAATGGAGAGTAAAGGGTTGTTACTAGGGATTGGGGTGTGGGGGAGATGGGGAGATATTGGGCGAAGGCTTCAAACTTGCAGATATAAGATGAATAAATTCTGCAGACTTAACATACAGCATGATGACTACAGTTAATATGAATATACTGCATCCTTGAAAACTGCTAAAAGATTAGATCTCAAGTATTCTCATACACCCAAAAAAAGAGTAGCCATTAATACATGAAGTGACAGGCACACTAATTAGCTTAACTGTGAAAATCTTCACATTGTATAGGTATATATAAACATCACTTTGTATACCTTGAGCATATGCAGTTTTTACTTGTTATTTATACCTCAATAAAGCTGAAAAACTTGTTTTTGTTTGTCCATATGAATGTTTACTTACTTTCTCTGCTGTCAGTAGAATTTGGCCTTGAATAAAATGAGATTAAGTCAGTTATAAAGAAACAAATTTCCTATATTTTCCTTATGTATCTAAGTTGTGATGTGAACAAACTCACAACTACAAAGAGTAAATATGATTTCCCTCATGCGAAAATATAAATCTTCACTAATCTGAACAATGAGTGCAGCAATAATTTACACCTGTGCTGAATTCCTAGTATTGATCTAAGTAGATAGAACTAACAATAATAAGATTATACAGTCTCCAAAAAATAGAACAAGTAATGTAAGAACGTAAAACTTTTAAATAATGACTGGCAAATAAACATAATAATAGCTGAGTTCAGATTCATAAATCTAAAAGGTATAATGAGTGAAAAATAACCCATTAAAGTGCCCCTTATTAGGTTGATCTTCAAATTATATTTGCAGTATTTTGAATAGAGAATTCTCTGATATGCTGAATAAAGAATAATTTTATTAAGCATTATAAACTTTTTTCTAAGATAATTTATGTCTAAAACTGGAAAATATATGCAATTTGTATGCTAATTTTACTGATTAGAAATGTGCATTATGAGAAATTTGCCTTCTGTAAGCAACATCTAAGTACATTTAGATAGGATAATTATATTCAAAAATAATCCACTCATTGGTCTTTGGTGTTAATGGTCATGTGATATGTAACTAATATGAAGTATAATCATACATGTGCATTAGACTAGTCTCAAACATTTGAACTCTTGCCATTGTTGAGGATCCTTTACTGATTTTTTGTCATTGACTATTAACTGGGTAATATTTACCTCGAGAACATAATTTGTAAATACACAGATATTAAAATTTGTTCTTTTTTCAAATGCTTACATTTTTAGAAAATAATACACTAATTGTACCATCTGTTGTTTATGGCCATTTAGTCTGTCTGTTCATCTATCTCTTCTAGGTTGTGACTTCTAAATATAATATTCAATAACAGTGCCTCTTTTCTCTGGTTACAAGAACCATATTTACTAAAAATAGTTTTTTATATATATTGGCTTATCTTTACTGAAAACAGTCGTCATCAATCAGAGTCAATTGAGAGAGTAATCATTCAATTTTTTTTTTGAAATAGCAAATCTGTGACATGCATATCTTGGGAATACCAGCAAAATTTGAAGTTTGAGGAAGAAGGCATTAATCAAGCCTTATAGGTAGTGCATTTGGGAATAAAGGCATGGTTTTTTAAAAATTCTACAACCTTGAATGGATGAGTTGAGCGCTAATTTTCCATGCCTAACTGTTCCATCTTGAATAGTTACTAAAGGCCTCTGTCTTGTTTATCTTCTTTGTAATGTGGAGATTAAAAGTGTATCTTGTAAGAAAGTGAGGTTGTAAGAAAAACAGCCTGTCATATTGTAGGGATTAGCTAAATTTAGACACAAAAATATGAGTTCAATGATGGCTGGAATTTTGTCTTTTTTCTTCACTATGTCCCCAAAGCCTAGAATATGGCTAGCATATACAGTATGCTATGTATCCACCTATTTATGCTACGATAATATGCTATATCCACCTATTTGCAATTTTGCTTTCTACACTTTCAGTTACCTATGGTCAACTGTGGTCCAAACATATTAAATGGAAAATTTAGGAAATAATTCATTAGTTTTAAATTGCACACGATTCTGAGTAGTGTGATGAAATCTCCAGACAAGCCCTCCTGCTTTATCACAGGTGGATGCAAACCACCCTTTTGTCCCAGGTATACACTCTGTATACACCATCTACCCATTAGTGACTTAGTAGCATCCAGATTATTCCATCGAAAACCATAGTAGAGTACTGTACATATAGAGTTCAATACTATCTGCAGTTTTAGGCATCCACTTGAGGTCTTGGAACAGATCCCTAATGGATAATGGGGTGCTACTACAATAGGTACTAAATATGTGCTCAGTAATTATGTTTATGCAAATAAAATACATAAAATAAAATTTCATTTTAGCTAAATAATATTTTTTTCTGAAATGTTTGTTTTATTTTATAAATTTGTTTATAAGACCTAAAACAATTAATGTACGTGTGATTTCACAAACAGAGACTCTTGGAAAAAAAGAACAATGCAAGCTAATATAAGAAAAAATGTATTTGAATGTATTTACTTCTGCCATTTAGCATGCTTTATTTTAGTCCACGAGCTCAATATCCACATGAAGTCTACAGGCAGCATCTTCTACTAGGAGAACTATGGAAACATTCAATTGCCTAACGCAAACCAAATTCTTTGATCATCTGCCTAACATCCTCAATAGAGTAATTTGCTGAATGCAATCTATTACATAATATCATCATTTTACAATACCTATAAATAACTAGAAGATATTTATAGCTATGGAAACTTCTGCAGAGGTACTGGGGAGAGAGTACCTAGGAAAGATAAATAATTTAATTGGGGGGGTGCAGAGGGGACTAGAGAATTTCATGAAAAGGCCATTATCCCCTCTATGTCTCACTAAATATGTGTAGTAAAATATTCAATTTTCATTAAGTACTTATGAATATAATAGTAAAATATATCATATTTATTCAAAGATAGTCTAAGTGCAGACCTTAAAACCTTAATAATTTGAATGAAAATTTGCTTAATTATTAGTAAGATATTTTCTAAAAAAAATAAAATTTCAATGTCTACAGTAACCGTAGCTCTCATGATCCTCAAGATTACTTTTTGCAGAATGTGTCCAGATGACATTACAAGAAGTCAACCACATAGTAATGCAGAAAAGTTTCTCTCAAAATTTTTAATTATCTAAATTATTTAGAATACATGGTAACATTCGTTCCCTGAATTCCCATGACAATATTTATATAGACTAAACATTTTCCTTCTTTCACAAAATGGTTGCAAAGAATGACTATGAGCTCCAGGTATGTGTGATCACCTGGTATGTGTGATACTTGAGTATCTTTATAGGGCATTAGGCTACCATATTTTTTTAAGTAAATATATCTGCCCAGAACTTAAGGACATTACCATAGTAGGACATATTTTTAATGATTTATTATTAACATGAAAGTGTTCATTGCATGTTAAAACAGACATTCTCAATCTATAATGTTCATAAGAATCCCTCATTAAAATGAAGATTCTAATTAAGTTTGTCTGCATTTCTGATAAGATACTGGGTGATACTGAGGCTACCCCGAGGACCACATTTTAAGTGGCAAGATATAGAACATCATAGTAAATACTGAAATGCCACTGGATTTGATAAAACTTGTTTTCTAATTTCAGAAAGTTCATAAGCTAGAAGGAAATAAGAAATAATTAGTCATGCTAATTTCTGTAAAATGAAATGGTTACCAACATGTTACATACAAAACAAGCTTGATGAAGAATATAGTACAAAGTCTACTGGAATTAATTAATTTTTTTATAGCTCAAGAATATGCTATGCTTTTTCAAATTTTAAGATATCTGCATCAGTAATTTGTCTGCATCTTTTTTAATAAAATGCCTATTTAAACATTTAACAAAAACAGAACAAAAATTAAAAAACAAAACCAAAAACACCTCTCTACGGTAGGCAATGCAGAGTGGTAGTGGTTTCCACTCAAATAGAAGATAAGTCTGCAATGTATGGCCTGTGGGTCAGATCCATACTACTACCCGCTTCGTACAGACCACAACCATACATTTCTTTTTACCTTTTCTAAAAGTTGAAAAACAATTTACAAATGAGTATTTCTTAAAATATTAAAATGATACAAAATTTAAAATTCAGAGTTTATAAAACTGTTGTTGTCACACAGCAATGCCCATTGATTTATATACAGTCTATGGAGTCTGTTATGGCCTGAATGTTTTTTCCTCCCAAAACTACTATGTTGAAACTGAATCCACAATGTGATGGTTTTAAGAGGTAGGGCATCTGGAGGTGATAAGGTGATGAGGGTGAAGTCTTTATGAATGGCATTAGTGTCCTTACAGAAGAGGCCCAGGGGAGTTTGTTTGCTCCTTCCAATATGTGAAGAAACTGCCAGAAGAGGCTGTCTATGAACCTGGAAATGGACCCTCATGAGATACCAAATCTGCTGGCACCTTTATTTTGGACTTCCCAGCCTCCAAAACTGTGAGAAATAAATCTCTGTGTATGAGCCACCAGTTTAGGGTATTTTGTTACTGCAACCCTAACTGACTAAGACAACTGCTCTCATGTTACAGCAGGCAGAGTTGAATGGTGGCCACAGGTCACAAGCATGGAATTTGTATTTTCTGTTAAGTTTGTAAAAGTATAAAAACCAACCAGGAAAGTAAATTGTGTGCGCATTAGATTTTTTTTCCAGCATAGTAGTCATGTAAATATACATTTTCTATTCCTTAGAAGAAGGTATTTTTTAGTTTGAAAAAACACCATGGGGTTTGAAGTTGGGAGTCATGTCTTTAAGGATCTGGAGCAGAAGCTCCAATGCTGGTAAATGAGAGGGTCATATCACAAGGCTTCTATAGTCCTTTTCTGACCCAGCCTTTACATATATATATTAAGCTTATATTTATTTCTTTCCTTTAAATTTGTCAACTCTGTGATGTTGTCCTAAAAGGAAAAAATGATATTATTTAAACTGTTTTACACATGACTTTCCTTTCTATTATCCTTGAATTTGTTCTTGTTTAAAGTGTTTTATCGTCTTGGTTTTATGAGCTTGTTTCTTTTGCATACTATGGCAGTTTAAAATAGGTTATTTGTGTAGTCATCTGATCAAAGTTAGTGAAGTTTTATTGCTACAATAAAATAACGTTTAGCACAAACTCCAAATTTTAATAAAAATTCCATCTATATCCAAACATAAAATGCACTGTGTAGCTGAGTTGTAATTTTTGCCTAAAATATATGCTGAAGATTCATGAAGGAAACCTAAATATATGAAGTATTTAAATAGCCAGTTTAGAGACAGAATTACTTATGCTAAACAACACAAACTTTCTACAGGAAAAGTAAAATAAATGGAAATGTTAAGCAGTTTTGCAAACTGCATTTGGCATTTGATATAAAGAAAGCAAAACAATTTAAATTTTATGAACAGTAAGAAGGATCCATGGGCTCTTGGAAAATTTCTTATATAGGAAATATTTCATAGAAGATTAAATAAATAATTCAATGTAACAAAGGAATTCTCCAACAATTACTAACCTTTAGGAAGGTTCTGTATATACTTTCTCCTAGGCTGTAATTCCTTGCAATTACTAGCTGGATGATGTAGTCCAATGAATTTATCTCTTTAAGCCTATGTGTGTGTGTGTAAAACTGATAATTAACTATTATATATATCTTATATATTATATGCTATCCCATAATATGTTTGTTTGTATTCAACGAAATAATTTATTAAATTTAGTTTATATTATCTTATCAACAATAAATCCTTGATAAATATTTGCTATTATTATCAATTTTATGGGCACACGCTTTTAGGTAAGAAAGGATCAGGCTAACTGACAATGTTTTCAAATGTATAATTTAAATATAATTTGTGATATTTTAGCAATTGAATGACTGATATTCTTTGATATTTTATCCAAGCATACAGAAATAAGACATCTTCAAAAGAGGAAAAAATGGCAAATGGTGTTTCCTATCTATATCTTTAAAAATAGCCTTAGCAAGTTATAATTGTATACACATAAAAACTGAATGTTCATGTATACAATTTAATGAGTTTTGATATATGCATACATCTATAACATCACTATCACAATCAAGGTAGTAAATATATTTATCACCTCTCAGAATTTCTTTGTGTCCCTCTGTGTTTTTGTTTTGTTTATGTGATGAGGACTTTTAACATGAGATCTATCCTCAGCACATTTTTAAGCGCACAATACCATACGATTGCCTATAGACATTGTGTGGTACAGTACATCTCTAGAACTTACACATCTTGCATAACTGGGACATTATACCAATTAAGCAACAATTCTGATCTATACTAGATCTTCACTCAAATAGTCATGTAGGTATTCCAACTTCATTAGCTAAAGTGCATACCTTCTACAAGTAGTTACTTTTCCAGGCAACAAAAGATTTATCAGGGGTTATTCATGCCTTTATTATTTCAACACAAATTTACAGTGTTACTGACATGAGACAGTCACTTTTTCAGAAACTGTAACACAGCAGTAAACAAAGCAGAAATGCCTTTGCTTTTATGGAACTTATGTTCTAGTGCTGAGAATTAAGTAAATAAGATGGAAATAGATAAATGAGATATTTTCACAGTTATATATACCATAAAATAGAGGAAGAAGAGAGCAGCTAGAGAAGAAGTGATTTATGAGTTGTCTCTGAAAAATTTCTCCAGATGTAGGATAAGCAGTATGTAGGAGTTTGGGGGACAGGGAAAATACGTAGCTCCAAGATACTAACAAGAGTATCATCAATGTATAAATGATAGCTAAAACCACTGGACTAGATAAGATCATAGAAAGAGAGGAGACAGAGCAAAGAAGCGATCATATCAACATTGTGAGTGCAGAAGAGCAAGGACCAGAAAAGGAGACATGAGAGGGCATGGTCTGTGAGGTGGAGAAAAACTATTAGTGAGAGTTCTCAACAGAGTGGTCACTGAGTCCCTGTTTCTGAGAAGTGGAGAAAGACCATGACACGTCATTTGTTTTTGGAATTGACATTGTGAAAGTTTGGGGGATTTTGTTAGCGTCAATTTGAATAGAAAGGTAGCATCAGTCAGACTACGAGTGTTTTGAAAAATAAATGAGGACACGAGAGCAAATCTAAACAACCATCATGGAGTTTTACTGTGAAAGGGGCAAAGAAAAATGCGTTGGCTGTGAAGAACTGTAGTTTAAAGGAGGATATTTTATAAGAAGGAAACACCACATAACTATGCTAATGATTATTGATTAGACACACAGAACTTGATGATCCAGGAAAAAGAGAGATTTTCAGCAGTCTTTGAGCAGCACTGAACTATGAGATTCTGACCACGAGTAGAGAAATTGGCCTGAGTTACAATGAAACCAAACTGAAAATGAAGATGGATTGATATACAGGCAAATGGATGTATTTGTTCATGGAAACAATCCCTGTCTGAGTCCTTGTATTTATATTTATTTATTTATTCATTTTTTAATTTTTTATTTCCAAATAATTTAAGACCTATGAGAGAAGAGTAAGGGGAGAGCAAATGCTGTGATAAATTGAAGTGTATAAAAAGTATCATATTATATGCTAGTATCATATTATATAACACATATTATAAGTGTATAAAAAGTATCAGGAAAATGAGAAAGCATTTTTAGGAGAGTTGTCAGTATCCCATTTGAGATTTTTCATTATAAATTTAAAGTTAACCCAGACTGCTCAGTTTCATGCTTCTTCAGTAGGATTTAGCTACTTGAAATAAATGGCTATGTATGTTGAAGGAGGCTCTTAAGTTTTCCCAAGGAAGTAGAAAAAAGGGAAGAGAGATGCAAAGGAGTTGGGTATTTTATTAGAAAGAGAGACTTTAAGAAAATAGAAACTGTGAGAGGTATTTCAAACAAAAGTGACAATGATGTTAAATGGCTAAATGGCAAAAAAAAAAAAAAAAAGGAAACTTTAATGTAATCCAGAGTGCAATAACTATGTAAACCAGTTGCCCTAAGGCTGGTAGGAGACAAAAGAAAAATGATGTTTTAAGAATTCACTGGAATGGAGTTCTCTAAAGCTTGATGCTTGGAGTAATGGGGTGCTCATTGTGTAAGTGGAGCCTGCCTGGGGTTCAGTCTCAGTGTGACTAACTGGCAAGGACTTGACCCCTCACTCCTGCCCCCACCTTCTCCTACTTTCCATTTCCATCAGAGCTACTGATTGGTAGAACCTAACTGACAGGAAGTGAGCAAAGGCATTTGGGAAATGAAGTTAGCAAATTCCCAGCACCGGTATCACAGAGCTAAAATATATATATATATATATATATATATATATATATATATATAT